>NC_136517.1:14596743-14779243 GCF_053919585.1 Euprymna scolopes
ATATATGAATCAGAAAATTGTGCATAAAACTGAAACCGGTTAATTTAATGCCAGATTAACTGTTTGTCCAGATCATTCAATTTCATTTTTAATCAACATTAATCCAATAATTATACGCCTTCAATCTCTCTCAAACATCAGCGATTGCTAGAAATCTTAAATAAGCATTAATTCAACTTTTTCTTTCACGGAAATAGGCCACGGCTGTTAAGTTTGCCAAGCAAAATAAGATACCATTTCTTTAAGGAGTTTTGATTTACATTACATTTAAACTTCTGCATGTCAGTACTGTTAGGGAAGTGGGAATCGGTGAGGGAATTCCAAAATGTAGTAGATTGAGGGAAGAAACTACTAAAGTAGAAGGCTTTCTGGCATGTAGGAACCTCAATAGTGAAGGGGTAGAATTTTGCTGCTTGTTGGCAGATATACAAACTGACAGGCAGTATGTATATCTGCATTAAAAGTGTGCACATCGAGGGTTCAAGTGCTATGAGTTTATCAGAGCACATTCCATTAAATTAATTTTTAAATCCCATCGACGAAATGTTTCAGCCCTCTGTCTGTTTTACAGGTATTTTAATGGTGGATGCTCCGACGAACTCCAAGCCCTCGTACTTCCTCAATGTAAATACCCAAACAAACCCAACAAGCGGCAGTCTCACTTCTACACAGTAGAGATCCCTAGAGCCTTCTACTCTAATAGTTTCTTCTCTAGAACTGCTAGAGTTTGGAACTCCCTTCCCTACATAGCATACCTACAACTTATGTCCCTGATAGTAGCCCCCTACTTCAAAGTGGCACTGTGCCTTGTTTGGGGTGAAAATGTAAAAAAAAAAAGGGGGGGGGGTATTAAGGTATAAAGACGGTTTATAAAGTTAATTCTTTTTTTCCTTTTCATATTGATTTATTTATGCCTGACTGCAAATAATTATATTTTTTTGCACTAAATGTTATATATTTTTTTTTTGCTTTTTTAAAATTGATTTTTTTTAATTTTTTAGAATTATTTTTACTTTTAATTTTTTTATTTTGAAAAATTACTTTTACTTTGAATTTTTGATTTTTTTTTTTTTCAAATAGTTTTTACTTTGATTTTTGATTTTTGATTTTTAAAAGTTATTTTTACTTTTAATTTTATTTTTTTAAATAATTTTTACTTTGAATAGAAAGGTAAAAAAAATTTCCATCATAACAAAAATTTGTCTTTCGCTGCAGTAGACGTTAACTTTTTTTATCATTCACTGTAAGCCATTGTTAATTTTTTATCTACATTTATTTTTTTAAATGTAGTTCTTTCATGTAAAACAACACTAAAATAAATCTTTGACAACAATAAAGCAAACTTTATAATGATAGCCGTTTAAAAAGTAAAGTAAAAATTGAAGAGCTACGAAGACAGAAGTGCTTCCATTAAAACGAGCAACCATGTTATCATTTTTTTTTTTTTTTACTCAGTTCGAACAGATCAAAAGGAGGATTGCAAATTGCATTGCGATGATGACTGAACATGCCTTCATAACTTGAACGTTTCACCTCTTTGTTGCATATATTGATGGTGTGAGACTCTAAGAAAGCAACTCCTGTCATGGATGCGTGTCGGAAGAAGAGATGCGTTATTGAATTTAAGGCACAATTGCATTGAGAATGGTGGTGATTATTTAATAAAAATTATAAATATAAGAAAAATAAATTCTGAAGCTGCTCTGGAATTTATTTTTCTTATATAGTCACCACCATTCTCAATGCTTGGAATTCAATAACACATCTCCCTTCTGATGCATGTCCATGACAAGGGGTTGTCTTCTTAGAGTCCTTCACCATCAATATATGTAACAAAGATGGAAACTTTCAGGTCATGAATTCATAAGTTCAGTCATGATAACAATGCAATTTGCCATCCTCCCTTTGATCTGTTTGAATTGAATTAAAAAAATAGGAGGCATTATCTTTGGATACGTTCGGACAAACCGACTAAGATTTAAGGAAAAAACAAATAGTTTAAATAATAAAACAAAATGTTGATTGACAAATACTGAACAAAATTACAGAAAAATAGATTTTTACAAAAGAAAAAAAAATCAATTCCATCCATCTAAGGTGGCAGTCGTCTTTAGCTTTGGCATCTTCATTCATTTATATAGATTACTCAAAAGAATGAGTCGGCATAAGGGAAATGACTCCTTGATAAAAATTCACTTACTTCCCTTTAGTTTATTTTCCTTTATAAAATGACTAAAAAATCGACCTTCCTCTGATAAAATTTGCACCAGTTCAAGGTCAAAGAATAACTTCTTTTTTTTTTCATGTTAGATGTTATCATCAACACTATACCAACTTTGTGGGTATTTGTTTTGTGGTTATTCAGACATACACACACACACACACACACACACACAACTGGCCTTTATATAACCGATTAATCATTTCCTCAGTTCTTTTTAGGATGGGGTACCAATGAATCACCGCTTATCGAAGCCAAAATACCACTTTAGGATAAAGGTTAATGTGATAGATTGACAGTTGAATGATGATGACTACGACGAGAGGATTGAAAATCTATGCTAATTTTAACAACAGCCAAACAAAGAAAACAATTCTCCCTTTGTCAAAAAGATTGCACATCACAATGTGAGGATTAAAGGACAAAATTAGGAAAACATTTTGGTTGGTGTAACCTCCAACCTTCTTCAGGTGTATCTTGTCAAACTCTGGAATCTTTCTGTCAAACTTGGTTGAAAGTTCAATCCTCAATGCGGGCGACACTCCAAAATAGAATTGTGAATTATTTAGGGCTTCTACCAAATCATAACTGACAGAACAAGAGCATCCTACAAGTGATGGGACCATTTCAATATTTTTCCCGATTCTGATACAATTACCGGTTCTGTACTAAATTTCTGATTCCAATACAATTACCGATTCTGATTCTTTATAAATCTCTAAATATTTATTTAACTATCAAATGCTTATTTTGTCTCGATTACAGTAAAAACACTTGTTCAAATATGAATATATTTTCTTAAACGTAAAAATAAACTTGTGGGATGGGGTGATTTTATAGATTTTAGTTTTATTGAAATTTTAAATCGGTAAATATTTATTATATTATTACTACTAGCAGTGGAATATTTTTTTTAAAAAGCAGCATCAAATTAAAAAGATAATTAAAGGAATCGTTTTTGGCATCAGAAAATAGGCATAAATTTTTCCAATACCGCAAATGTTCTGATTTTTCCATTTCCTGATTCCGATTAACCCTACACTACATGCTACCCTCGTGGATCAAATAAAAGGTTCTGTGTAAAATTCCATGCAGATTTCTAAGTCCGACAGAAAGATTCCCGAGTCTGATAGAAATATTCCTGAGTTCAATAAAACACACCTGAAGAAAGCCGGAGGTTACGTCGACTGAAACGTGAAAATAACATTCAAGATGAGAACAGTAGTCCAAAGAATCCGTATAATACAATTAGTTTTTAATTTTCATTAGAATTGTGAACCTAAATTTTTTTTGTTTTTTTTTGTAATTCATTAGAATTGTGAACTTTTGTTATTAAAAAAAAAAAAAAAAAAATTCTTTTATTTTATTTTTCAAGTACCACAATATCTACCTCGTAAGTGATGCCCTTTTCTCTTCCCTGCAACCTTTTTCCCACAGAAGAGACGTTGCAAGCCTGTCTCTGTTCTATCATTATTTTCATGGCAAGTGCTCAACTGAACGCCAATCTATGGTTCCTTCATGCCAAACTTTCACAAAAAAAACACTCAACTAGCTACAACCACTATATACAATTTCCCTATTCTCTAACTGTGCCTAAATCTAAACGCAAATTCCATGAACAATGCTTCATTCCCAGAATTGCCCGCCTGTGTTCCGCTGTCCTGCTTCCTGGTTGAATACAACATGATAGCCTTCAAATCCAATGTAAACAAGTTTTTGTTGAGCCGTCCCCATAAATAATCAAATCCTTCCCAATTTACACCATTAATGATTACTATAATAACGTTCATTAACCCTTATCCTTGAGTGGCCGGTCGACCTTGATAAGTGGTGACTTGCAAGTAAAATATATATGTATATATCGAAAAATCTACAATATAGAATTACAAATGTACAGTTTGAAAACTGCAATGTTGTAGAGTTGCAAAAAATGAAGGACGATATACTAAGGGTCATTGCACATCGAAACAAATATATAATTTTTTTTTTACAGCTTTTTTTTTTTTTTTTTTAAAGATCTGCGACTATGCAATAACGTTTAAGATCAACCCGGAAAGACTTTTTTTTTTTAATTTTTTTTTTAAAGATCTGCGACTATGCAATAACGTTTAAGATCAACCCGGAAAGACTTTTTTTTTTTTTTTTTTTTTTTTTTGCAATGTTTCCATGCCTTTGTTATTTGTATTTTCCAGGGAACTAGTGATGGGTCTGGCTCCTTGGACACAAATTCTCCCGCACCCGAGCCAAGGCCCCTTAATGTAAGCACCACACTGCTGCACTCCGTTTCTAAAATCGGGGTCTCTCGCTTGCTTAATTTTTTTTTTTGTTTTTTTTTGTTTTTGCCTTTCTGCTTTTTCATCATTTCACCTCTTTTGCAACAAATAATCCCTGCTTTTCTCTTTCCTTCAAAAAGAAAAAATTATTTTTCATAAAACGATTTTAAAAATTTCATTTTTTTTTTTTTTTTTTTTTTTAATTGTTGCATGCTCTACTAATTTGGTTTGTACGAGTCGTGGCCAATCCCCAATAAAGGGAAAGCTGAAAGAATTTGAGCATTTTTTTTTTACCTCTGTCCTCTGCATGTAGCAGTGTGAAGTTCTCCACATTAAACTGACCTTGTATCACATCTCCCCTTTATGGGGATCATGATGACTTTTCTTATATTATTATGTTTTTAGATGGTTCTTCTCCGTCTCACTGGTGTTGGTGTATTAACGTTTCAGTTGTTTTACTCAACAAACTCAACGTTTTATTTGATTTACCTTCGGAGAATGATCCTATTTGATAACTTTTAACTGTGTCGTATCCGTTGATTTGTTTAGGATTAACTACTAGAGGGAAACCTAGGAGGTGATTTAATTGAGAATTTTAAAAGTAATGACATTTCTAATTTGGGTGGAGTTTTTTTTCTAATATTTCTCTTCTGGAAAATTATTTTTTACACAGATTTCAACAACAAATTGAATTTTCGTAATATTTTCGGTGCTAATGTATTTGAACTATTGTTGGGACGATTACTCGAAAACGGGACTTTTGGTATCGGAATCGGAAAAATTTGTGCCTATTTTCTGATGCCTAAAACAATTATTTTGCTTGGCTTTTTTTATTTGATTTTGTTTAAAGCAAAATTTTCCACTGCTGGTACTAATGATAAAATAATAAATATTTATTGATTTTAAACAACCAGTAAAACTAAAATTGATAGATCACCCCCCCCCCACCCCATGTATTTTTACATTTGAGAAAATATCTGCACATTTAATGTGTTTTCGCAGTGATCGTGAAAAATAAAACTCGATGGTTAAATATCTATAGATTTATAAAGAATTGGAATCGGGGATTTAGTATGAAATCTGTTTTGAGAGAACTTGACCATCAGTTTGAGAGAACTTGATCATTATGGTGCACAGGACATTGTGCAGATTGTTGTTTGGGTGTTTGATCTTTTGTGCAGCAGTTCTCTTTGGCCTTGGCAGTGAATACTTTGCCCTTGTGACTCTTTCCTGAGGATAAACTAGGATTCTTGTTCAGTGTTGTTTAGATAAGAATTACTTACTCCTGTGTTGAAATAGTACCAGGGAGTTACCTGCCCCTTGGTAAATGAAGTACCAGGGAGTTACCTGCCCCTTGGTAAATGAAGTACCAGGGAGCTACCTGCCCCTTGGTAAATGAAGTACCAGGGAGTTATATAAAAATCTAAAGATTTATAAATCCAATGCGATTCAACATGAATTGAACTGAAAAAAATGTTGATATGCCGTAAAACAAAACAAAATTATTTAAATAATGATGATGCAGGTCATTTTTTTTTTTTTTTTCAAATATATTCCAGTGCTTTCCAATCATCCATCATTTCCAACCCTTAAACCCAACCAATCATACACAAATGATTATCTGCTGCATGTTTTTACCGTTTATAAATATGTCAAATACTTCTGAATTGAAAGAATATAAAAAAAATAAAATTTATTTGAACATTCAGTAACAACAGATTTACATTGTTGGGAGCTATCGGATGAAATATTAAACAGAATGTGATCTCTATTTTTATTAATGTACATTTTTAATGCACTTTTTGTGTTTTAAGGGTTGAATCAAGAAGATAGGTATAAAAGGGGGAGATACCCTTCTTCCTTTCCCGATAAAGGAGCATAACAAACAAGTAACTAGAGATGGAACTCTCAATTTTGAGGAAAAAATCATTTTAATTCTATCTTCATGGATGCCTTTATTCATTAGACGATGCGTCCAGTTTAAAGCATGCAAATAAGTGTTGGACAATTAATCAGGATCATAGAAAACGGAATTTTTTTTTTTTAGGAATTGGAAAAATTTGTACCTATTTTCTTATTCTTTTAATTTTTGTTTTTTATTGTTTCTTGTTAAAATAAAATTTTCCATAGTTGGTGTTATTGATGAAATGATAAATATCGATTTTTAAAACTAAAATTTATAAATCACTACTCGCCACCCTCAAGCATATAGTTTTTGCATTTGCAAAAATATATGCACATATTAAATGAATGCCTGAGGTAATACGAAAATTACAAAAAAAAAAGTCTATATATTTATATTCAGCTATATGTATTTATAGTCTTAAAAAGAATTGAAATCAGGAATTTAGAACGGAATCTGTAATTGTATTGGAATTTTTTTTTTTTTTTTTACATAGGAATCACCACTTATCAAGGCCCGGAGGCCATTCGTGGATAAGAGTTAATGGGTATATATTAGTCAATGGGATCATAGCGTAGTGAACAGAAGTAGTGGAGATTTTGTAAATTGGATTATTTAAGAGGGCGGTTCATCAAGAACTTGTTTACGTTGGACTTGAAGACAATCAGATTGTAGTCATCTGGAAAGCAGGCAAACAGAAGACAGTTCCTCAGGCGTTCAGTTCTAAGAAAGAATCTTTGTTCATGCAATCTACATTTAGGTTTAGGCACAGATAAAGAGTGTGGGAAATTATTGATAGTGATTTTGGCTAGACGAGTGTTTTTCGTGAAAGTTTGGCGAGGGGGGGGCATGTATTGGATTGGTAAAAAATATTGGAATCATCTCATCAATAACATCAATCCTTTATCTCGAAACGCATCAAAATAATCTCACAGCATCTACCGTTCAACCCCTAACCTTCCTCTTCTTTGCTTTTCGGTATATATCAAGAGTCAAAGTTGAAATAGAATGCTTAACAAAAAACGCATCACTAAAAAATTGTGTTTTCGTTACTAACCATTAATCGCATGGCGTCAACAATGATGTCAGTCTGTCCAAAAGAGATTTCAAATGTTAAATTCGTTGCGCGTAAATATTGAATTGTCTTCACTTATCCTGTAAATGCGACTTTGCGTTGATCAGATGATTCGTAAGTTATATATCTAACATATAAGGTTATCTTGTTGGATTTTTAAAATCAGATCCAAATAGCATTTAAGCTGACAAATTAAAATTTGGCTGTTGTACCATGTTATTAGCCATGTGTACTGAGATACAATTTTTTTTTTTTTTTAAGTTAGTCTGACCCAGACGACTGATAATATTTTTGAATTCTCACCAAGGAGAGATAACTAATTTCTTTAATTTAAGAATATGATAGGAGTTATCTCCCTTGCAATTAGAATTTTATTTCTTTTTTTTTATATAAGTTTAAAATAAAAGATAAAAAATTAAAATGACTTCACATTTTCCTGGGCAATGCCAGGTAGGTACAGCTAGTACTAGCTATTATTTATAGCATTTTTTTTTATATTTTAAAGATGACTGGCTTTGTGAATTCAAATTTTTATTTTACTCATTGTGTGATCCATCATCTTTTAAAACTGACACCCACTGCAACGTTTTTATTTTATTCTAAACACTTTATCATCTGTAAATCATATCTTTCATCTTTTATTACATCTTTCATCGTTTACTTCATCTGTCGAATAAGTACTTTGGCATCTGTGAGTCATTGATTTGAAACTACATTGTTCGATCAACACAGTTTGTTGTTTGACTTCCTTTCTTTTATGAAAATCGCTCCTGATGAGATAGGACGCCACTTAAAAGAAATATTATTTCAAAGTCAAAAATTATGATAATTGTTAGATGGATAGATTCTGACGCAGAAAGCAGCAATTTGTCCCCCTTTGTCAAAAACACGGCTCATAATTGGATGCAGGCGACGGAAGAAGCCAGCTTAACTTGACTAAGATGAACACCATTGCAACAAATGTAGCTTAACTTAAAAATGGATAACAAATCTAACTGGAGGATCGTCCTCAACATTAAAATCTACATTATCAAAGAAACAAGATTTTAGTATAATTTTTCTGAGGTTGCTGTAGAACACCTGCATCCAAAAGTCAAAATATACCATCATTTTCGATCTGGTCAAATCTACCAGTATTCTTCCAGTTTCTTCTCATTGCAATCAAATTTCTCTTGATTGTCTGCTTTTTGATTTTCCTTTTTTAAGTTCTGTTGAAGCAATTGGTTGGTAATTCTCTCTGGGGTCAACCTTTATATATCCAAACCCGTGCAACCAGTTTGCAAATTATTAACGATACTACCTGTTGGTTAGTGTGATCTTGGTTTGATCGCTCCATTTTATCCCTAGAATCTTTTTAAGGCGTTTGGAATCAAACGCATTTGATATCGTCTCTTAACTAATTTTGAAGTGCCAAGTTTCACTTCAGTATAATAGTGTGGGCAAGATGTTGTTGTTAAAAAAATCTTAATTTAGATCTGAAGGTGAAGTTTTTGTTTCCCTAGGCCTCGGGCAATTCCTTGCCTAAAATATTTTTATGCCTTCTTATTTGATATTTGAGGAAAACATGAATCCAAGATATTTTTTAACTTTAGCAGTTTGAGCCAGACTGCAAGAGAAGCAGGTTAGCCATGCGATAATTTGCGGCTGAGTTTGTTGTTCTATTCAGCAATAATTTTTTTTTTTTTTTTCCGAATAAAGCATATTGCCAACTGGAATATGAGGGGCTCCTATTCAGGATTGTGCCTAACAGAGCACTGTGGGGAGTTGAGCAGCAATGTGTCTGTTCACAGTACATTTCAACTTCAGCAGGTCAGTCACGGTAGCAGAAAACAAAGTCTAGCAGTCTGAGGGAAGAAACTATTAGAATAAAAACCCTTCCGGCATCTGTGGACCTCAAAGGTGAAGGGTGGGATTTTGTTGCTTTTCGAGTTAATCAAGGTATGAACTTCGAGGGGACATAAATGCTATGAGTTCATCAGAGTGCACTTTATTACAGTAATTATAAAACAAGCACAAGGATGCAATATTGTGATGATGGGACAGATGTTGGAGATTGGAGGATAGTGCAGGGCCTATTAGATTGGAGACTCTTTTTTTAACGTTGTCCTATAGGAAGAGAGACTAGTGGTTTTAAGATTCTTTTTGGACTTTCTCTAAGGTGGAGAGACTAGTAGTGGTAGATGCATTAAGATCAGCCCAGATGTGGCAACAATATTCCAATTGTGGTTTTGTAGAGATATAGGATACTTTCCAGTGTGAGAAATTTTCTAGCATGGTAGAGGGAGCCCACCTTCTTTGCAGCAGCCTTGGCAATGTCTCTTGATATATTTGTTTACGAGTAAAATCCTAGTGGTAAATGCATCAGCCCAGATATGACAACAATACTCTATGCACGGGCAAATTGTGGCTTTCTAAAAATATAGCATGGGTAACACGCTAGAGGGATCCTACTTTCTTTGCGGCAGCCTTGACAATGTCCTCAAAGTATCTGTTCCAATTCATGTTGCCTATGAATGTTAAGCAAAGGAGTGGCATTTGTCATGGCAATCGGTGGTTACTGAAGAAAAGAAGTTTATTTCTGGCGAAAGAACTGACCCAGTAAATTAGCCTCCTCCTACTTTTCGCCAAAATATTTGATTAACCAAGCTCTAGTCCACCACCTTACAGATGCTAAACTTCTGACCGACCAACAATATGGATTTAGGTAAGCCCATTCCACGGTAGACATCCTAACTGTAATGTCTGAGCATATATACCAGTCACTTGACAAAGCAGGGGAGCGTAGAGCGGTAGCTCTACATATATCTAAGCTTTTGACAGGGTATGGCATGAAGGTTTTCTCAGGAAAATCAGATCATACGGTATCACTGGAAGAATACTTAATATAATTAAACCCTTCTTAGATAAAAGAAAAATCCAGGTTTTCCTCGATGGTCGTACATCTAAACAATATGATATAAATGCAGATTGCCTCAGGGGTCTATCCTTGGATCTCTATTATTCCTAATATTCATAAATGACCTCCCTGACAAAATTGTCTGTGAGATGGCTATATATGCTGATGACACCACGCTCTATAACAAACACAACAGGAAAACAAATGAACACATATCTAAAGAAATGGCTGAAACACTAGAGAAAGACCTCCAATCTGTAGTGGAATGGGGACAAAATGGATGGTCACATTCAATGCTGCCAGGACTAAACTTGTTTCCTTCAATAACTACAAGAAACCTTCTCTACCACTAATAGTAATGGCCAAAGATTCTTTATCCGAAAGTACATTTTTTAAACTCCTTGGCCTAACGTTCACAAGAAACACGAGTTGGAACAATTACATTGAGAGCATTGCCAGGACCGCTGCGAAGAAGGTAGGTTCTCTCTACCGTGCTAGAAAGATACTAACACCCGAAAGTATCCTGTACCTCTATAAGGCCACCATTCGCCCATGTATGGAGTATTGTTGTCATATTTGGGCTGGTGCATCTGCTACTAATCTCTCACTCCTAGACAAGGTTCAAAAGAGAGTCGCCAACCTGATAGGTCCTGAACTGTCATCTAAGCTTCAGCCTCTGTCCCATCGACGAAATGTAGCATCCTTCTGTCTGTTCTACAAGTACTTTAACAGTGAATGCTCCGAAGAACTGCAAGCACTTGTACTCCCTCAACATAAATACTCCCGACAAACTCGACAAGCAGCTAAATCCCACCCCTTCACAGTAGATATCCCTAGATGTAAGAGAGCCTTCTACTCCAGTAGTTTCTTCCCCAGAACTGCTAGACTTTGGAATTCCCTTCCGGGTTCCTGCTTCGCCAACTGTACTGACATGCAGAAGTTCAAGTGTAACGTGAACCGACATCTTGCTACCCAACTTCCTACATAGTACCCCTGTAGCTTATGTCCCTGATAGAAGCCCCCTACAACAAAGTGGCAATGTGCCTTGTTTGGGGTGAAAATGTAAAAAAAAAAAAAAAGAATCAATAAATGTTACCATTCTTGTGCCAAATCTGAGGTTTCTATACTTTCAACCAATTCTGACATGCCATAATGTTGGCATTCTGCTACAAATGAAATTACACAAAACTCGTTCACATGTTTATAACTTTTGGTGAATGACATCAGAATCACATGATCATGTGAGTTTTTTTTTTTTTTTTTTTTTTTTTTTAACACTCTAGTAAAAATACAAATTTGAACAGGATATGTAAAATGAATTATTTGGTGCCATTTTTCAACTGTTTAACCGAATATTTATTTTATGTTTTATTTATTTATTTTTTTTGTAAATGTTCTCATAATCTTTTGATTTGTTTTTTTTGCAGTGGTTTGAGGGTGTCGAGCAAGGTCTTGTGTTTGAGTTGACACACACAGGAATGCAGCCAATGAGGTTTCAGACAGACAGCGTCACAGCAACAGAAAAGTAAGATAACTTAATTTTTGAGAAATTTCTTTTTTCCCTTAATGCCGAAAGCTACTTAGGTCATTATTAAAAAAAATATCTCCATTTTAACAAACTTCCTTGTTGGATAAAGCTGTTTTTTTTTTTTGTTTTTTTTTATATATAGAGAACGCTTCAGACAAGGCATGAAGCCACTCTATGTAATAAGCTAAATATCAATCAATAAATACCAATTTTATTCAAATGTTTTAATGGAAATCGCTGGAGACAAAGCATAATGCTACTTGATATAAGAAGCCAGTAAGAATAAAAGATGATTCGCGCAAAGACAAGATGCTTATTGACCTCAATCTTAGAAAAGACCAAAGTTATAGGTAGGAGGAGAACAGTCAGCAGAAATAGTTCAACAAACCTGCGGTTTTTTGAAAAGAAGCTACTCGAATAGGAAGCTGTATTACAATGAGATATCAAAACAGTGAATCGATGAAGACCACTAGATCGAGTTGAATGAGCTGGAACAAAAGAAGCACGAAATTAATCAGATATTTATCGCTAAAGTATTTTCTGAAATACAGCATAATCACGTCGACACACCGATTCCCGTTAAACGTGGTCAGAACTAAAACAGGTGACCATTTGAGAATTCCGAGTGCTGTACGGGCTCTCCACTTTGCAATGTTTACGGTCGTCGTCCTAATCTCCACTTGCCACTGGACACAAGCAGTGCCGACTCAGGGGGGGGGGGTATGGTTAGAGACTGCGTAACCTTTGCCTCACAACACGCACTTACCCTTACAGTGGGTATCCATTGTTTTTCGAGACTGAATGGAGGCATCTTTTTAGAAAGAGCTAGACTGGAATTCTCTTCCTGCTACCTGCTTCCCTGACTGTACTGATATGCAGAAGTTTAAATGTAATATAAACCAACATCTTGTTAATTTTTCCTATGCATGGTCCCAAAATAGTAGCCCCTTATGTCCAAGTGGCGATATGCCTTGTTAGAGGTGAATGTGAGTTTTAAAAAAAATAAATAATAAATTAAAGGAACATTCTGTTTACATAATCCACACCAGGAACTATTCAGCTATTCATATTAGCTAGGAACATATTGGTGATAAAAAAAGAAAAAAAAAAATCGAGAACCCAACTGACTTTATTTTATTGTATAGATATATTAACAGGAACATGACTCAAAATTTTCTTACCTTTCTATATCTATGGCCTCAATTATTATGAAGTTTGATTCTAATCGTCTAATTAGAAAATCTGAAATGATCTCCTGCTGCCCACGAAAGAGAAACTTTAAGTACATCCAATATGGATGAACTTAACTATTCTTAATTTTTAACATGCAGTTTCTTCAGAATAATGATTAATGCTTACCAGTTTTAAAATAAACAACCGAACTTGGCTGGGTGTTTTTTCAGAATAACAGAATGTTTCAAAACTTGTAAAAATTAACCGAAAGGGACTTTTCCAGGGCATTCATCATGAAGGAAAATGGTCAGTAGAAACCGAAAGTTAAAAAAAACCAAAAAAAAACCACCAAAAACATGCAAAACTTAAGAATAACTTTAAATTAACAATACTAACTGGATGTTAATTCAAAATGGTTTCCAATATTTAACAAAAACCATGCTTATCACTTTTTCTTTTTTTTTTTTTTTCTTGAAGATTATAATGCTGGGTATACAGCAGCCAACCCAGCTGCTAACATTGCCCTGCTATTTATTGAAACCAACCAAGAACATTTTTGTGCGTTATATTCAGGCCACTAAACTGCAGTATTACCAAAAATACATCTTTTAATAGGATTTGCCTAAAAAATGTTTCACTTTTTTTTTTCATTTCCCAATTTATGCATTTTATTGTTAAAGATTTTTTATTTTTTTCCTGAAGATGAGGTAGTTTTTTTTGTATTGACAATTTCTGAAAATTCATGCTCTGTCGTTCTTTGCTTTGTGCCAATTTATTTAAAGACTTTTTCGAAACGTGTTTCTAAAAAATGAAAAAATTATTTTTTTTTATTTCTGAAACCTGTTAAACCTGTTATTTTAAATTGATAAGCTCTATTGTTTTAAGTAAAAATGTTGAGCTACTCCTCCTGCGTGTAAGTTAGATATAATTCGTTCGTATAGTTCACACATTTTTTAGTTCTTATTTAGAATTCAAATTAAAAAAAAAAAAAATACTGAAAAATCTTTATCATGTACATATCCGTCATGGAGTGAAGATGTCATATTCCAAAAATCACGTAAATTGATCAAATAGTTTTATTTTTAACTAAGAAAATTAAATTTTACGAGTATCTGAAAGGTAACTCTCTCACCCGCCATTATGAAAAAAAATGTCAAGAATCAAAGGGAGATAACTCAAATAATTCATAGTTACTAGATTTATGTTGTAATATGATTTTCTTCATATGTAATGTGATTTTCTTCATAAAAAAAACCTACTACTTAATTTATTTACATGATTTTTGGAATATGACATTTCTGTCCTGTGACAAGTACATTTTCTATATATAATTTTTAATTAGGTTGAATTGTAAATAATAACAGATTTTTAATTAATAAAAGTTAATTTTACATTAATGTATCTACTCGTTTTTCTGAGAAGATATTTAGAGTTACAGGGTGAAACAATAAGCATCACACTAAAGAAAACAACACTACTTAGGTAACTTGATTATGTAGTAGAGCTTACATCTATTCAATGTAGCCGCCTTCAGCCTCAATCATTGCTCTTTTCCAGAAGTGCTGGCAGGAATTTGTCAAATACTGCTGAATGGTGGTAATCAGGCTAGCTTTTTTGTTGTGGGAGGTCGTGATGGTGATGTTCTCTACGTACGACCAAACGAAGTAGTCCAGCAGGTTCAGGTTAGGAGAGGTGGGGACAGTGAAAGAAGGGTACAAACTCTTAGCACTCCCTCTGAAGCCAATCCTGGGTATCTTTGGACTTGTGGGCCAGTGCCAAGTCACACTCAGGGTCTGCCAGCAGCCACCTAATTGCATCAGGGGATCACCACAATTCTTTAGCACATCCAGGTACATTTTGGTGTTGATTTTCAAGCCAACTTTGAAGATGTGAGATGGCATGATGTGGCCTTCACTTGAAACCACACCAAAGACCATAACCGTGGTCAGAAACTTTTTTCATCACCCAAGGCATGTCGTGTCTGTTATAGAGTGTGGTGTCGTCAACATATATACCCATCTCACAGGCAATTTTGTCAGGGAGGTCATTTATGAATATTAGGAATAACAGAGGTACTAGGATAGACTCCTGAGGCACTCCCGCATTTATATCGTATTGTTTAGATGTACGACCGTCGAGGACAACCTGGATTTTTCTCTTATCTAAGAAGGATTTAATTATGTCATGTATTCTTCCAGTGATACCATATGATCTGATTTCCTGAGAAGACCATGCCATACCCTGTCAAAAGTCTTAGAGATATTTAGAGCTACCGCTCCCCTGCTTTGTCCAGTGACTTGTATATACATTCTGAGATTACAGTTAGGATGTCTGCTATTGAACGGGCTTGCCTAAATCCTGTCAGAAGTTTAGCATCTGTAAGGTGATGGACTAGAGCTTGGTTAATTATTGTCTTGAATATTTTGGCGAAAAGTGGGAAGAGGCTAATGGGACAATAATTTACTGGATCAGTTCTTTAGCCAGAATTCTTGAAAACTGGTACTACAGAAGCAGTTTTCCAGCAGGCAGGAAAGCAAGATTCATTAAGGCATTTGTTGTAAAGTTTGGAGAGAACTGGAGCTACTTCGGCAGCTCACTTTTTTGATAGTACAGCCGGGATGAGATCAGGTCCACGTGCTTTTGCAGTGTCAAGATTTCTTATGATAGCATGCACCTGAGAAGGGGTGATTTTCAAATCGTCTAGTGTGGCGTCTATCCGCAAAGGAAAGTCAGGGAGGGGTGGTTGGAAGGGTCCAGTGTGGAGTTGGAGGCAAACCGACTAGCAACCATGTTAGCCTTCTCAGTTGCAGAGCAAACAACCTCATGATTATTTGTTGTTGATTGCTCATTATTTACTACACTGTTGTAGATTTTCCAGAAGTCACGGGTTCCTAATTTCTGTGCTTCGATGCAGTTTTTGGTGGTTTCAGTAAATTCTCTCTTAGCTGTCACTATTTCTTTCTTACAGTTACTTCTGGCTTCTATATACTTCTGTCTGTTTGAACTGGACTTATGTTGGTTAAATCTGCGGTATGCATGCTGCCTTTGCGCGATGGCAGCTGCACAAGTAGAAGTAAACCATTGGGGAGAGTGTGGCTTGCTATAAAATTTACGTGTGGGAACATCTGCTTCAGTTGCTGTTTTGAACCATTCAGTGGTCTCATTTGCACACTGTTCAGCAGGAAATGAAAAGATATTTTGCCATGGGGCATCCCTGATGGCTTCCCAGTCAGCCTTTTTATAATATCTCGTTGTTTTGAGCAGTGGCTCTTCAGTTTTGGCTCTAAAGTTTAGGGCTATTTCAACTATTACCACTGCATGATCAGCGTTCCCAAGTGGGCTGTGGGCATTAGTTACACAGTCATCTGGAACTGTGGTCAGAAACAGATCTAGAAATGATGCGTGTTGTTCTTGCTGGTCTGGGAAACGGGTTGGAAACATAACCATCTGTGACAGGGAATGAGATATAGGGAAGTTATATGTAGTCATACCAGCTGCGTCTGTGTGAGTAGAAAATCCAAGCCAGTTGCTGTGGTGGACATTGAAGTCACCAAATGCATGCACTTGTGTGCTAGTGTCGAGGGAAAGTGCTGTATCTATGCCGTCAGAGACTTTGTTAATTAGGGTACAGTCCTGGGTCGAGGGAGAGCGGTAGAGAAAATAAAAGTAGCTAATGTTATGTTGCATGTTAAGTCTAAAGCACATAAAGGCTTGATCGTTCGATTCTAGTTTAGTTTCTCTAGTCAAGGGGAGGGTGTTTCGAATATATACTCCAAGCCTGTGCATATGTCTGTCAGAGTCCTTACGGCAGAGTGGGAGATATCCAGGCATGTTAAAGTAGTTAGAGGGGATGGAGGAGTGTAGGTTAGTCTCACTTGGTGGTAAGATATCTGGGGTGTTGGTTAGGAGAAATGCTTCAACATCATTTAAATTAGTTCTAAGCCCACGGATATTCGTAAATGCAAGCCTCAAGGGAGAAGGCAGGTTGGTTTTGTTTGAGTTTGGGCCTGGTTTTAGCGTAATTTTTGGTTGTACTGTCATTTTTAAGAGTTTCAGTTTAGGTAAGGGGTGCTGAACAAGTGGTTATGCAGAATACCAGACATGCAACACAAGCAGACCATCAGTTGTCCTGCCATCTACTAGGATTGTGGCCTCGGGATAGCCCACCGGGGATGAGTGCAGGGTCCCTTTCCATGCGCAACATAGCACTACAAACAACCCGGTATTATACAACTGTTGATGGAGCAGCTGCTTTAAACGCTACTAAAGAGTTAGGGCACCTGTACTACCAGTCAAGAACAGCAGCCAGGAACTGTCTATCCGGTACCCTCCACCCATCAGACGATGGTCAACCCAATCTACTTGTACTGGCATTATGGCATTCAAGCATTTCCAAGTGCCAAGTTTAAGGAATGAGAGGTGTCGAGAGTGGGGAAAACTGTGTTCATTGGCCTGGTCAGGAAACAAGATCGACCACTGAAGGTCTGTCCACTCCCTGTGATTCGACCTCTACACCTAGCTAATAGGCAAAGAAGGCGTATGGAAGTCGAGCGATAGACAGTGCCTATCTACTCCTTAAGCAGCTTAGGTTTGCAGACCGGTAATTTGTTTGAGTCACCAGCTCTATGAAGGTTGTCATCCAAGACTGGAGAGGCCTTCCTACCTTTAGGTTTAGCTTCAGAGTTTTTCTTCTAGACGGATGACCTGGGAAGATCTACGGGTCCATCAGCACCGAGAGGGTTTTCTCTGCACCTGGGTCCTAATCCAGTTATTTCTGCACCCCCGCGTTGGTGGTTAATGTTAACGGGTTAGTTTATAAAGGTTATATATCAACTGAAAAATTATACTCCTCAAAGTGATTACAGGGCATTGCTATTTCATTGTTTGTTACTGGAGGAGGGGCTGAGTAAGAGTTCATGCAGTGGGAGCAGCTATATTTGCAAACAGGTCTGTTGGAAGGAGTTAATATGGTTTGTTTTTTCCTTTAGGTTAAAAAAAAAAAAATTCCTTTTATTTTTATGTTGGTTTAGGAATAGGATAATGCGTTGCAGAATGGTATGGTATTACGAATTAACTAGAAAAAATTGTACAAGCTCTGTATATTTTAGATAGCAGGAGGGTTAAGTTGTATATTCAATAGATACAAGTAACGTCATTTTTGGTATGAAATACATTATAGTACAGGTATAATTGGGAGTAAATTATATGCTATGTCGTATACAGTATGTATAGTACAATAAATAGATATATGGGCAAATTTCCAGATTTGAATATATGGAGATTGTAGGTATTAAGTAGGTTACCATTTCTTATGAAGATATCTTCAGCTTTCGTTTAAAAATCAGGAAGTTGTATTTTGCATTATAGAGTATCAGTTCAGTTTTTGTATTTAACATTGCTAAGCTAAGGAAGGGACAGCTATTGCTATGTAATATATAGTTGTATATCTAAGTACAGACTTGTTAGTGAGTATCCACCTGGATAAGAATAAACTAATGCATGCCTAAGGGATGGAAATGTACAGATGTTTAGTGATCATGACTTCCAATCGGTCAGCATGTGAAGGTTAAGGGCTGAAAGCTAAAGACCCCACCCCCCACCCATCTAAGTCGGGTGTATTGTATGAGTGTTAGTGGCAGCTTGGGGAGTAGAGCAGATTGTTAGTTTTCAGGAGAGGATTAAACTTACAGAATACAGTCAGGATTAATTATAAGAGTTTTGAGTGCTAAGTAACGTTTAGTTTGAGAACAGAAGAAAAAAAAATGTTTTTTTAACTTAACATGCAAATCAGACATAGACAGTCATCTTGGAGGCAAAGTGCATATTGGATATACGTAGTAATCCAGCAAGGGTGCTTGTACCGTAATGAGAAAAAACTATTAGTATATAGCGCGTCAGGATTAATAATTAAATGCAGTCAGTTTGGTCAAGCAGTAATAGTCCTAGCGACGTAGCTAATGTCACTGTGTATTATAGTTTCAAATATAATTGAGAGTAAGACTAACTATATTAGATGGTTTTAATTGGCTAGCAAGGAAGCAAGCATTTTCAATACAAGCAAGCCTATAGTAATAGTATATATTAAGTATATTACTTAATAAAGTCCTAACTTCATCTTAATGTAATAGAGAATAATTCCCGGCTTTTTTGTTTTATCGCTAGTTTACTTGAATATAGCATGAGTGAGCAGTGTTTTGCCTGTTCGAATAGTAGTCGGGTGGGGGGTGACGAATGTCATCTTAAAAGTTTTGCAAGACAAGAAAAGTACAGACAAATAAATAAATATACATAAATAAAACAAGAAAAACAAATTTAAACAAGGCAACATGAAATACATTTGTTAGTTAAGATGAATTTTAAAATTAGTATTTAATGTCTTTTTTTTTCTATTCAATTTTCATCCCCAAACAAGGCACAGTGCCACTTTGAAGTAGGGGACTACTATGAGGGACATAAACTGCAGGGATATTATGAAGGGAGATGAGTAGCAAGATGACAGGGACAAGGACTGAAGCCTAGTTGACAGTTCAGGACCTATTAGGTTGGCGAACCTCTTCAAAAATATTTTATAGCGATGGAGAAAATGACACGCACTCAATTCATACACGTTCTTTATTTTCATGCTTGTTTTTTTGTATGTATATTATATATATATATTTAAAACAAAATGTTCTTTTCTTTTTCCTAGGTGGGTTACCGTAATGCGAGAGGCATCCGTGCCATAAAACGATTCCAGCTTTTTCAACAAATGTGACTAACCTCTTCTTTAGGCAAATGAAACCTGGAGCGGCTTTCAAGATTGAGCGCCAGTTTAAATGCTGGGTTTTAAAAGTTTGACCCCTGTTTTTTGGCAGAGGTCATGAAGCACCTAAACATGCAAGCGACAAAGTGGGCTTCAATGTGAAAAGAAACAAATCGCTGAAATCAAAATCTCTTGTATGCAACGGAGTTAATTCATATGACGCCCATAAAGCAGATATATTGAAATTGATACAAAAATTGAGTTTTCTCTTTTGCAGAGAAATTAATACTTGGAATTTCATCATGAGACATTCTCGTGGGCCAATTTTTAATTTTTTTTATGACTTTCATGACGCACATCTCCGCCATCTTTCAAAGAATTTTTTTTTTTAATTTTTCAGAATAATATAATAATTAAACACTAAATATTCAGATTAGAAAAAAAAGTTCAATTTTTAACAGAGCGTTCATATTTCTAAGCTTATTCAATGTAGAATTGTTCCTCGTTATTTGATTTTTCAATCAGTTATTAACCGAAAAATCCTGTTTACGAAAGCTTTTATTGCAATTGTGAACCGGGGTAATTATTCAATATTGACACCTGACACAGTGAATTGAATCCGCTCTAAAAACAGATTTTTTTTTTCCCCAAAAAAAAAAAAAACATTGTTTTGATAATCTGAAAATTTGATCTTCAATCGGAATTTTTTTTTTTTTTTTTTTTTTTTTTTTTAAATTAAAAAAAAATTTTTTTTGCAAATTCATTAAATAAAAAAAAAATTAAAAAGGGGAAAAATTTCTCTGGAAATATCAACATTTCGGGGGTGGGGTCATTTTACATCAGACTTACATTAGGAATATGAATCCGCAGCTAAAAATTGAAATTTATAATCTAAAATAATTGGTGCTTAATCCATGGATATTCGAAGATGTAAAAAAAAAAATAATAAATCACCTATTCCTTTATTGTTGAGCAGATAGACATATATTGTTAATTTTTTTTTAATTAGTACTGTATTTTTCTGTATGCCCCCCTCCCAACAAGTTTTAGTTTAGAAGGATTCGTTTTTGTTTTAATTCGAAGTTTGTCTTGTTCTTTAACTTGTTAATTTACTTAATAAAGATTGAACAAGAGACAGATTAAAAAGGAAAAAAAAAATCACTTAATCATAAAAACGAAATTCCCAAGGTAGGCAACTTAACATCTCTCAGACGAAAGTTACTTCCCTTGAACTAATATACAAACGTTGGGGATCTTGATTTACAGTAGATTTATTATGCATTGTCCATCTTTGGGCCAGAAGATTCATTCCTAATTTTAATATAAAAAAAAAAAGCAAAGAATGCACCTTGGAGACTAGAATCAAGAAAAAAAAAAAAAGTCAGGCATCGCGCATTATTAATTTACTGGAGCAATTACATAACACGGTATAGGAAATAGTCTTAGTTAATCTGGCGACTTCACCCAATTACATGTCATATTTCTTATTTGTTTTATATATAATAAATAAGAATATTCGTAAACTGATTTTTCTTCTTTTTTTTTTTTGCAATAAATGTTTATTCAAACATTTTTTTTAAAAATATGTTTATTTGCAGACATATTTTCACAGAAATAATGAATAAATATTTGAAAAAAAAAAAGACGTACATATGCATATTTATTTGAAAAAAGGCGTACGAACATTCTCGTTTATTATATTTAAAAGCATTATGTTTTATCAAAAAATTGTACAGAAATGAAATGAAACAAATTGTGGAAGGCAATTGGGTGGGTTTGCCAATTTAACTAACATCATCTATTTCTTATGACGTATCATGACATAGACAACGAGCAATGGCTTCCATGAGTTAATATGTGTGATTGCCAAATGTAAAATCTTGTAGATTAGCATGTGAATATTTGTTGAGATGGAAGGGGTGGGTTAACAAGAAAGTTTTAAGAAAATATGTAAAAATAGTTGGCGCCATTTTATTTTTTTTTTTAAATGTTCATAATGCAAATAGGAAAATTGTTTAAAAAAAGAAAAAAATTATATTTATTAAAACGTCATCTTTGTAAAGTGCTCAGTGTTATAGATTTTTAAATAAATAACAGAGCTGAAGCAATTTTTAAAGTTATAACTCACATGTCCTAACATTACACTGGGTCTTATGTTCCCCCGTTAGACAATCGTCATGCATTTCATTTTTTAATCTTCCCCCCCTTTTTTTTAAAAATAAATATCAAGGCCAAAAGAAACCCGAGGATAAGAAGTCAATGAAATGGATTGCTTGTTGAATGATGATTAATATTATGAGAGGATTGAAAATGAATGGAATGATTTTGCTGTGGTTTAGTTTGTTTGAAAATATGGAATGAAAAAGGAGGAAATAGGAATATTTCCCGTCACACCCTGAATTATTCTGTGAAAATAATTCAAGTTCAGTAGGAACTAAATCCTATCATTGTCTTTGGAGGGGAGGGGTCTCTGGAGGTGAGAAGTGGGGCTCTAATGTTCGTTTAAGAGGGTTAAGTTATAGCTCTAAGAATTATATATATATATTTTTTTTCTTTTTACATTTAAAAACAACAAAATCAGAATAAAAACTTTTATAATTTGCTTTCTGTGTGCAAATTTTTATTCTATATGAATAAAATTTGACAACGTTCTGAATTATTTTTGTGTTCTTTTTTTTGTTTTTCTTCCACGTTTTCAATTGTTTATTTTACTAGCATGGGTGCCCGGCGTTGCCAGAGTGTTTGGAGGTGTATGTTGAGCAGAAAAAAAAACAAACAAAAAAAAAAAACGGTCAATTTTTTTATTTTTTTAAAACTTTGACCCCTATTATGACCTTAACATTTATTATTTTGGGCTCAAATCAAGTTATTAATTAGATCCATGTTCAAGGAACCTATATCTAAAATTTCAAGTGTTTAGACCCAAAATTAGCGGAGGAGTTTGGTAGAGTTCTCAAAGGTCAAATCGTTGAACTTTGAGCCCTTAACAGCCAAATTTCTGGTCGAAAATCAATCACACAGATTTCCCCAAATCTCAGTACCCTGTATATCGAATTTTGTAGACTTAAAATTGACAGTTATTGCATAGGGAAATGTGCACACACACACACATATATATATATATATGATTGTTGGGAAAAAAAAAAAAAAAAAAAAAAAAAAAATGATTTCAAAGCAAATATTCACAAAGTGTGGCATTTCCTTTAACCAATTTGCACTTTTCAACATATCAATTTACTACAGATGGTCTGATACGGTTACAATGCTAACGTCAAGTAGATATTTCTGTTTTCTCTTCTATTAATATTAACTAGCCTGGTGTTGCCCAGGTGTTTGAAGTTTTATGCTGAGCAAAAAAAATGTGGTAGGTGGCAGGCAGGCTCAAACCCGTACCGTGAAGGAGGAAAAGAACGTGAGAAAAAAAAAGTGACGTCTTTGCCATGGCATCCATCGCAAAACCAGAAGTGACAAAATTTTAAATTAAGGCTAGTCAGTCGAAAAGAGAGGGTAACTTTGAAAAATATTGGCAAAAAAAGCGCCCCACCCCCACCTCCTTGCGGAAAAGTGCCCAGTTTCAGGTGAAGGAATTAATGTTTTTAGACAATTTTTTTCGATATTTGTCATCCGAAGGGTCGAATTTCAAAACAATACTGATCTCATGAAAATTTGCCGCCGTTGTCAAAAGTTCTAGGCAGACATTCATTTAAACAGGTGAGATTTATATTATAAATTATGACCGCAAGAAAAGTCATTTTTTTCGTTTTCGTTAAGATTCAAAAAGATTTATTGGAAAACATGTATAATTCTTAGATTACACCTTATACAGCCAAATATTAACAGAAGAGGGAGAGTGAAGAGTTCATAACCCAATCGGATAGTATAATGGTGAAGAAAAGTTCTGCACTTTTGAAAAATGCAGATATTGTGGTCTTCTGTCTTCATTTTTTCAGTCTTAAATCCACCTTGCATATGTTGTGAAACTCTTTAATATCTTAATTCGACACATGTTCCACTTTAAAGGATGACGAACGAAAGTAGAAATTAAAATCATTTATTTTGAATATAATTAGGTAATTTACGTGCAAACAATATCGCAAAATTATAACTACCTCCACCCACAAAAAAAAATTTGTAGCGTTGACATTGAGTGGCACCACACCAAATAGTTGAGTAGGATGTAAAGACCAAGGAGAGAAAGCACTAACCAGACCTCCACTGGATGAGTGCAAAGAAGACAGACCTTGGGAAGACTTATTGCCACCCAAATTCAAATGAAGTGAATTATTGTATCAGGCTCCACAGTATATATAAAGAAATCAATATTTCATGAAACAGTATATTTTTTTTTATAAAACTAAAAACAAATTCAAAACATTTTATGTAAAAAATAAAGTATAATGTGAATCCAACACTGCTACCAACTTTGGGTCGCCTAATCCTCTGCATCATCAGAGTTTGAATGCAAAAACTATTTTCAAAGCAGTTCATTTATCACTACCAAATCTTTCGTTATTAAAATCCCAAAATCATATTATTTGGATTCCTCAGACTACTGTTATCTTCAGTGCCATTTTTGACGTTTCAGTTAATATAACCTCTGGCCTTCTTCAGGTGTATCTTGTCGAACTCTGGAATCTACAAATAATCCGCAGGGGTAACATGCTCTTTGTTCCGTCAGGACGTCTACCCAGTAATGGCTAAGTCATTTGTGGTTGTATTTTTGAAGGTCATTTGCACTGAGAATTCAATCTTCAGAAGAGTGTAACTGAATTTTACCAACTGTTATCCACTGTGTGATGTGTTCTTGTTAAAACATAAGGTGATGTCTGCCTAATTTTCTGACTTTCAGGAAATCAAATTGCATTTCACATTCAAACTGTCCACTCGTTCTATTCATCTTCAACAGAGAAGATGATGCCTTCTAAGCAGAACAAAATGTTGTGAGCATAGGCTTAGATAGGAGATACCAACCTCAATCGATTTCTGATAAATATTCTCTTGTGTTGGTGACAAGATCATCCTTGTATTTGGTTGAACAATTGAATACCGTGTCCTTCAAGATTTCATAGTTACCATCATCATCTTTGTATACTCACTCATTAACACACATTATCATTTAACATGCTGGCATCTGTTGGATGGCTTTTAAAAATTGACTTCCAAACTAACCTATCTCTTCCTAGGTCTTTATTTATCCCTCTTTCTCTCAAATCCATCCTTATCATTAAGAAGGAATAGAAATCGTAAGAAAAGAGATAATGCCAAATATCGTTCCTATTTACTTGCCTCACCACAAGTTAAGACTTGAATGTCTACTTTGAATTTGAAAAAAAAAAAAAAAAATCTAGTTCTGCATCATCTGCCAACAAAACCTGCTACCTCAACTGTTCTACATCTACTAAAGCAATAACTTCCCCACCCAGTCTTTATCTGTGCTTAAATATAAATGCAAATTCCATTAACAAAGCTTGTTTTCCTAGAACTGCCAGCTTGTGGAATTCTCTTCTGCTTTCCAGCTGACTACAATATGGTCGTCTTCAAGTCCAATGCAAACAAATTCTTGTTCAGCTGTCCCCTTAACTAACCACCATTAAAGATTATTACACCTTTGTCTTGGTGATCTCCATTCACTCATTAACCCTTATCACCAAGTGGTAATTCCCTTGTATAAAAAAAAAAAAAGACTCTCACCCGTTCTTCCAACGTGGCCGCACTATCTTCTGCTCTGCACACATCCCCTCACACTGTTCAGAGTTAATTTTTGGTGAGGTCAGATTTAAGCCTGTTTTTAAGACACATTTAGTCATCCATTTTATCATCATCCTTTGATCGACAATTGTGGAAGTTCCTATAGCTTATGCTGTGATACTTTTGATGCCATCTCCCACGTGCTAGGGAAACGAGATAAAGAAAGGAAATGGGTTTATCAGGAGAACAATGGAGAGGAAGTTGTGACAGTCAATAAGTGTTTGCAATGTTTTCCAATAGCCTTTACGACAGTTGGGAGCTTTATGCAACGTTCGATGACAGTGAAGTTTAAGATTGTGGCTTGGACCAGGTCGAGATGATCTGGCATCCTCTAACAAACTCTACCTCAACAGAAAAACTAAGCTTAGAGGATAGTTTCCCACAATAGTGTCACACACACATCCAGAGGGCAACTAATATTTACAGAAAGTGTGGAGTTTGTGGTTTTATTCAGTTTTTTTTTTTTTTATATATACTTGTGAGCCAGTGCACCCCCTTGATGACACGGCTAGAATGAGATGAAAAGATAAAAAAAAGGAATCCACAGCATGCAACATTGGGGTGAGTGAGCATTGGTAGCATGTGGTTGTGTCACAATACTACACTTATTCTTGCCTGAATGCCAAGAAAGTGTATTTTAGTTAGTTTCATATTCCAAAAGCTTTTGTGTATTATTATATAGGTAAGTCGAAATTGTTTGTGGTTGCTTAGTGCTCTGGTGCATGATGATTGTGATGATACAAACGGTTTTAATTGGAAAATTGTTTAAAAAATAAAATAAAATAAAAAAAAAAATAAAAAAAAAAAAACATTCTTTCCAATTTTTATAGAAAGCTGAAAAATGGCAACAACAAGTCGATCGCGGAATTTGTACACCTCAGCAACAATAAAATCCAGTTAAAGGAAACGCATCAAAATCTGCAATTTCACCTCAACAGAAAAACTAAGCTATGGACGGTAGCGCTTAGAAGATAGGTTCCCACGATAGTGTAATACACACATCCATAGTGCAACTCATATTTACAGAAAGTGGAGTTTGTTTTCATTTGTATTTTATTTATTTTTATAAACTCGTGAGCCAGTGACCCCCCCCCCTTGGCAGTCACCGATACATAAGAGATGATAACACTGCCAGAAGAGAAGATGAGAAAAAAAAAAAATCCACATTAGACAATGTTGGAGGCGGCAATCATTGTTAACCCTCAAGTAGATTCTTAAAAAAAAAAAAAATGAACACATTTTTTTTTTTATTTGTTTGTTTTTTCTTTTTTAAAACCATTTTAGAAATGGACTTTTTTGATAATTTTATTTAAAATGTAAAACAGAAAAACATGATTTAAAATAAGGGCATTCCACTTCAGCAGCTCTTAAGGTCCTTTCAAATAGAATGAGGAGATTAGGGCTAAACAAAGGGGGCGGGGGTTAAAAAAAAACAAAAAAACATTTCTTTGAAGTGCCATCACACCAAAATGTCCAGACACTCTTACTCCAATTTGATTATAATGTATTAAAAAAAAAAAAAAATTAAAGGGGGGAGGGGGATCAAAAGAAAATCCTACAAATTGTTTTCAGAAGAAAAACTTATTTTTAAATTTTTAATCAATTCAGTCATGATTGGAAAAATCCAACAAAATTTAAGTTTTAATTTTTCTCTCTCTTTCTCATTGTTATTGTACTAGTAGTAGTGATAATGGGATTGGTGATTTTTCTGTTATGTAATCAAAAGAAGGCAAATGTTTTGTTTAATTAAACTCATTTGAATATATATATATGACGTCAGTATGCGTTGAAAAGAAATTAGTAAAGTGCTTGATCGTAAATGTGAAAGATAAAATACAAATAATTTATTTAAAAACTATGCATTTACATATTTCAGAGACATACCGTGGTTTCATCGAGGTGTTAAAAATCCAATCAAATCACAAAATGAAAATATGTAACAGTTTTTAAATAAATAATTAGTATATAATATGTGTGTGTGTGTGTGTGTGTATAATAAAAATTGGCAGATCAAAGTTGTATCATACTGTGATTTATTATCAGTTTTGAAGCAAAGAAGAGCTAATGTGTTTCTATAAGAATCAAAACATTTGAAGCAAATTCATATATAAATATATATGTGTGTGTTCGCTCAAAGGGAATTAAATGAGTCTATAATCAAGGAAACAAACTAGTCAAAAATGTTGACAGAAAAATGTTTAAAGCATCATTTGGATTGGAATGGTCAAATCATAGAGCAAGAAACTTTATTCGGGTGATGTTTCTCTGTCAATAATTTTAATTAGTTTGTTTTCTTGCTTATCAACTCATTCCACACACACAAAAAAAAAACAGACCTCTCAAAATCGAAACCGAAACAAAACCAAATTAAGACAGGTCTTTGACAAAAAGGGGTTCAACAGTCTATATCTTTAACAAAAATAATTTTTTTAAAAAAATTAATAAGAAAAATGATAATGAAATATACATAGCTTTAACACTTAATAATAGTCGATTGCTGTCAGTCAAAGACACTTCTGATGATACCATGAAACTGCAGTAAAATGTTAAAACTAAGTATTTACAACACTAAGAACTTTCATCATTCTATATTTATCTTTTTTATGTTTATGTACATGTGGAAGACAACTGAAGCAATTGAGAAAAAAAAAAAAAAAGGTGCAGTGTTACAACCATTGCGGATTAAATAAACATGAAAGCACAAGAATTTTTTTTAGAATTTAAAGAGAGATATCATTGTTTTAGTAAGTCAGTGGTCGTGATTTGAGGGGAAAAAAAAAAAAAAAATATATAAAGGAAATTTATGGAAGGCAATAAAATGCAGATGTTTGACGGATCAACACAAACTGAAGCAAATTAAGACGTAACGATGGATTCCTATCGAATGAAGATCAACACAACAAAGACAACATTACTAACGGCTGGATTCTCCCTAAATGAATTTGCCTCGACAGAGAAATCTTTGAAGAGATCCAAAGTTTCAAATAACTGGGCTCTTATCACTGCAACAGGCTAGGGTGAAAAGAATATCGACAATCGTATTAACAATGCCCATGTAGCCTTCTGCTGCCTTTGCACTTGAGTTTGATCCAGAAATGAAATCAGACTGAACAAAAGCTCTTGTTCATACTATTCTCCTATATCGATGCGAAACCTGGCTAGTACGAGTTTGTGACCTGCGCATCAATGTCTACGCCGCATGCTTCAGGTTCACTGGCACCAATTCGTCCCAAATACCACCATCCATTCGCACTGCCAGATAGATACCATCCCTCAAACAGACCCTACTTTTGAGTGAGACATCTCCAATGGTTTGGTAATACTCTGTGCTGGCAATCAGATGAACTCATCCATGCCACCATCAACCCAGCCCCACTCCAGCATTGGAAGAAATGATGCGGTAGTAAGCTGAAAACTTGGCTCAACACAGTGAAGCAAAATGCCAATCTGATCCTGTGTTCTTGTCTCTATAGAGTGCGGTGTTGGAACCACGAATGGCTGAACCTGATGTCGAGCACAGCTTGAAACCAACATGCCGGGGCAGCATCTTTACGAGATGCAGAGAATTCAGTTGGAGGAGCCGGCTCAACCGACCCACAGTGAACATGACAAAATAACAATGGTGAATTCATCTTTATTAATATAATGTACTTTTTTTTCTTATATTTTATTTTTTATATTGGTATTGTGTTATTTGCATCAGCATGGTCAGATGGAAGTTCCATATTTTATATTTCAGGCAAAATCACTTCATCAGATGTGTGTTCAATGGTAGTTCAAAGTCGAATATATCTGATGAAGAGATATTTTCAAAAATATAAAATACAAAACTTTCAACTGACAATGCAAATATAAAAATAAAATATAAGAAAAAAACAATTATACTAAACGTGAACCTACATAACTTATTCCATTATTATACATCTTGATTTTCTTCAGTTTGTATCAATCCATTACACCTCTGCATCGCCTTCTATACACACCACACAATGCTTCAAGCAAACTACATTAATTTCTTAAAAACAATTAAATTAATAAGATTCATGAAAATTCTGCAATTAGGAAAGGAAAAAATTGTATCCCTTTATTCATTCGGAGACAAAATCCTATAAAGGAAAATACATTGTGTAAGTTACATTCCAAACAAACGGATATTTGATGCTCTCTCTTTTACTGTCAACTGATACAACACACTCTTTTCACATCCTTTCCCATATATAAAGACATCATGTGAATCATTCCTCCTCACTCATCTGTTCTACTGTGACTAAATCGAACATTGTCATGATGCTGTTGTTGCTACGGTAACTGACAAAGTAATGTATCAACCAGTAGGAAATAAACAACATTAACGTATAGAAAATAAGTCCCTGGACATGAGCAGCAACAAGAGTCGACAAAATAATGGAGAAGTGTGGTAATGGTGTAGAGAGTGCCCATGGTTTGCGTGTGCCCATGACAGAAAAGCACTCTCACTCGAACCCTTTCAATACAACAATAATACAAGTACGCAAATGTTGACGCTGTTGGGAGTCTGAAGTGGCAGCAGAAAAAAAATGGATTTTTGTTTGACATGAGTCTTTTTTGGGGGGTGGGGGAGTGTTGTCTCGTCTTCGTGTGATTTTGTCAGTTGAGAGAAAGAAAAAGAAAATAATTGCTGTTGCTTATATGAATAAGTAAACATTTCTATGAATAAGTAAACATTTCATCTTAGGAGAAAGAAAGACAAAATAATCCTTAAAAAAAAAAAAATTATGTGACTGAAATAGGAATTAGTTCTCTAAAAATATCATTCGATTATGAAAAACCATAGACAGTCTTTCAAGAAGTTCTCCAATGCAGAACAGTATTTCCGCATTTAAGTGGGAAGAAGACAGACAATTAGAGATCAAGAAAGAATAATATTCCGTCATGTCCGAACAGTCCGAAACACTTTAAAAACGTATCTAATTTTTAATGCAATAAAAATTGTTCAAAATTACGACTAACAACAAAAGAGATACTACACTTTGAAACTTTGATCCTAAAGATCATGTAATACAACTCATTTTTTTTTTTTTACCACGGCAGCCTTCTATTTATGACAGTATTCTATTTTGGAACAATTCATTTTGAAATGGGTAAAGACTAAATTTTTACACTCATTGAAACCAGATACGCCACAATTATTCCTTTGCATTTCATCATTGGTGAGAAAACAATCTCATTTTTGTTTTTTAACTTTAGTGATCAAAAAATTCTCATCACTGCCTCCTGTGAGATTATTTAACCAATAGTTAATGATAGAAGATGGTGTTATTTGCAAGATTTCCTTCTTAGAGATGAGTTGCTCTACCAAGTCTTGAGAGTTCAGTCTATCCTAGTGAAGATAGGAAGGCATGATGCACTAAAACGATTTTTTTTCAGAGAGTATTATTGTAAGTAATACAGTGATCCTGACACATATCCCTATTCTTAATTTTGCACAAATATTCACTGTAGGCCAGCATTTTTCTTTTTAATTGAATTACATAATTTGTTTAAGTATTGTTTTTGTGTAACGTCAAATATACCATCATGCTAAGCTAGTTTCTTGAAATTATTTTTTTGCTCCAGACAAAGCATGCAGCCACTTAATGTAAGTAGTTAAAAAAAAAAAAAAAAATACTACTCTAGGGTCAAAAACTTGCCGATAAGTTTTAGCTGGATTAGATTTTAACCCAGAAAACAGCATTTCTTCCCTCTCTGTCAGAAACATTGCTCATGGAATGTGAGGACTAAAAGACAAGAAAAAAAAATGGAAGTGAGAGTTACAAGACTGTCGCAAGTATTAATATATTCAACCTGACGAGTGTATACAGTTGGTCCTTTCTTTTGTAAGTTCATTTAATCATTTCATTACTATTTTTTATAATGAAAAAGAAATAAACATAAAAATATTTAACTAGCAAAAAGTAATTTTTTTTTCTTTGCAAATTTAGACATTTGTATCAATATTTTAACAAAAGGATTTTTTTTTTCCATAGTGTGCAAAAAGATTTATAAAAAAAATTTTTTTTTTTTTTTTTTAATATATAAAAATTTTGGTAATTGTTTAATCAGGACATTAAAAAAATGGAAATATTAAAAAAAAAAAAAAAAAATTATGTTGTACTTACCTGTTATGGAATTAAGTTCTCATGAAAAAAAATTTCACTTAATTTGATCGTTTTTTTTTTACAGAGGGAAATCAAATTTTAATGAGATTGATCGTATCGTGGTCATCTTGTCTATTTCGCAGACGAGGATTGGGGGGGGGGGCTTTAAACAAAAAAGGGATTAAAAAGGACAAACTGTAAAATAAGTGAAAAAACTAAAATATTTATCTTGGTATTTTTTCTGCCCATGTTTCAAAATAATATCATCAAATTTTGACAAACTGTAAGCAGTGATGGAGTTATCTCTTTTGGCGCCCTCCTCCTCTTCATCCACAAAATAGGCAAGATGACCGCGATACGATCGATCTCGTTAAAATTTGATTTTCATCTTAAAAAAAAAATTGATCAAATTAAGTGAAATTTCTTTTTATGAGAGCTTCATTCCATAACGGATACGTACAATAGAATGCTTTTTTCAATATTTTCATTTTTTAATGTCTTGATTAAACTAAACAATTACCAAATTTTCTTCCCAAGATGCAATATTTACAGATAAAGAGAAAGGGGGAAAAAATGGGTTCTTATTTAGAATTTGATGGAATTAAGAAAAAAAAAAAAAAAAAAAAAAGACAAGTCTTATATATATCCACCTGTCACAAAACAATGTCATATCCCAAAAATCATAAATTGATCAAATAGTTTTCTTTTTAACTACAAGAAATCAAATTTTATGGGGAAGTGAGGAGAGCAGGGAGTCACCATGTTGTTTTAGAACAGTCATTCCCAACGTGTGGCGCATGCCCCACCGGTGGGGCATGGGCAGGACGTGCACCCTTGGACTTACTAGACTATAGGGCAATTTGAGAAGAAGTTATTTTTTTTCATTATTATTATTATTATATTAACAGTGAATTGTTTCATAGTGAATCTTAATGGCCTTTTAAGCTTACTTCACTGAATAACAGAGGGATTTTTAATAACAAAAATTAAATATCACAAAGGGGAGGCATCAGGATTTTAGAAATGCCTAGGTGGGGCATGACCCAAAATAGGTTGGGAACCACCGTTTTAGAATGTATTAAAATTCAAGGGCAGATAACTCAATTCAACTACCGAGGTTTTGATTGTATTCAAAATAAATAAAACTTTATCGCTAAGAATCATAACTTTCGATTTTCTTAGTTAAATTTATCAATTTTTTTTAAACTGATTTTTGGAATATTACATCTTCGTCCCAAGATCAGTACATACATGATAAAAGACTTTTCTGTATTTTTATTTTTTTTAATTATAATTCTAGATAAGAACCAAAAAAATATTTTTTAGAATGTGTCCGACAATTAAGCACCAAATTTTGACATTTGAAATTTAAAATAAAATATATATTTTTTAGAAGAGAATTCAATTTTGTATCTAAACATGATATAAAATGATCCACACACTTTCGTTTTCAACATGTCTTCAGTTAAAATAACCCAATGTACAAATGTCTTTTTGAAATTTTAAGCACGGGTTCATTTCATGTTAAACATGAACAGCATAAAGATAAACAGACCCTCGCTTTCGCTCCCTCCCCTCGCCCCCCCTTTCCCTCCCAAATTGAATAAGAAAAAAAATTTAAATCATAATCGAAAAATTTGGTGTTCAATCATCATGATAATCTGATTATTGTTCACAATATAACCTAATTAAAAAAAAAAAAAATTAAGAAAAATCTTTATGATATGTACCCATCACAGAATGAAAACGTCATATTCTAAAAATCATGTGAATTGCTTCAGTAGGTTTGTTTTTGTTTTTTGTTTTTTTTAACTAAGAAAAGCAAATTATATGATTTTTTAGTGATTAATATTTCACAACCATTAAACACGGCTGATTAAAACAAACAAACAAAAAATATCTCAGTAATCAAATTGAGTTGTCTCCTTTTATTTCTATAACATTCTAAAGCATGGCAGATCCATCTTGCTTCTTCATTAAAAAAAAAATTTTTTTATAGAAAAGTCAAAAGTATTTGATCAATTTATATGATTTTTGGAATGAAACATTTTTTTTTTCTGTGCATCATAAAGATTTTTCTGTATTTTTGTTTATTAGGTTGAATTCTAGGCAAGTATCGATTATTTTTATTTAAAAAAAATTTTTTTTCCATTTTTGTAAAAAATTTAGACGGCAGTGAAGAAATTCTCCAGGAAATATATCGACTCACGAGAGATCATTTTTTATTTTGTTATACTTTTATAGTAAAGTGACACCTCCACCTACAAATTGAACGAGTCAATTTGATTTTTGGTTTTTATTTAGAATTCAACTGAATTAAAAAATCAGAATACAGAAAAATCTTTATAATGTACATACCCATCACGGAATGAAAATGTCATATTCCAAAATTCATGTGAATTGGTCAAGTACTTTTATTTTTAATTAAGAAAATCAAACTTTATGAAGATCTGAGAAATAATTGTCTCGCCTGCCATTATGAAAAAAAAAAAAGTATCAAGAATCAAAGGGAAATAATAATTTATAGTTACGAGATTTATGTTGTAATGCCTATTAATTCCCATTAATCACTTAAAAATGATTTTCTTTATAAAAATAAAGCTACTTGATCAAGTTACATGAGTTTTAGAATATGACATTCTTGTTCAGTGACATCCATTATAAAGATTTTTCTGTAGTTTTGTTTTCTTATAATTAGGTTGACTAAGAAGCAATTTTTTTAATTCATAATCTGAAAAACATGGTGATTAATTGATAATAATCCAAGGATTTTTTCACAAAAACATTAAAAAAAGTTTTAGATGAGGGTTTATGTGTTGTAAATGTTTGCTGAAAACATACTTATTTTCTAATCAAATCACCGAAAAATCTAAAAGTGATTAAATTTCAATAAGAATCATCTTTACTGCATTATGTTATGAGAGAGAAAGAGAGAGAAAAAAAAAGTGAGAGAAGAGAGGAGCAGGAGATAAAGAGATGGCCAGCCATAAAAGACAAGGTCAAAAAAAAAAGAAAAAAAAAAAAAAAAAGAAAATGGCTTCCGGAATAATGAAACCAGAGTTATCTGCCCTTACATAGTTTTCCACACATAAATTCCAACACTTATAAAAACACCAGCTACGAAAACACCTAATGCTTGTTTCGTTGGGGTTCCAAAGTATTCCACTATGGCCTCCTGAAAAATAAAATAAACAAATATCTTCAATCATTGGAAATTGTGATGGAATATTCAGATCAGAAAGTATACAAAAATACGTGAAAGAGATAACTAATAAAAAGGGTAAAAGATTATGGTTAGACGAAGAAATTGGAAGAATTAGGATTAACTACTTTACTACAAAAACGAATGAAAGCTGGTAGCTTATTTAGAATTAAACCTACTTTAAAAAAAAATAAAATAAAAAAATAAGTTGCAGAAAAAACACTTTGATATACTTATCCGTCATGGAAAGAAGAGGTCATATTCCATAAACTCACATAAATTGATCAAGTAGTTTTTTTATCCAGAAAATAATTTTTTTACAAATTTTAGCAATTTTGATCTCGATAGTTCAAATTTAGTTATCTTCCCCATATTTATAGAACAGGACAGGTTAAAATGTCACATTTTATCATAAAATTTGATTTTCTTTAAAAAAATAAATAAATAAATAAATAAAAACTACTGGATCAATTTACATAATTTTTGGAATATAACATTTTTGTTCCATGACGGGTGTATACATTAGTTTTTTTTAAATATTTTTCAGTAGTTTTGTTTTGAAAATATGTTGAATTCTAAATCACTGTGTTTTTATCTGAAAAAAAAAAAAAAAAAAAAGATTGTTTCATTGTGTTGTTAATACAGACGCAACATTCCTAAGAACAAAGCCAGAATTTAATTACCAAATAAATCTTCAGATTTAAAGAAAAAAAAGCAAACTTATGTTTAAAAAAAATAATAATAATATCTGCACATTCAACATGAGTTTTTATGCCAATCAAGAATAAATAACTATCGTTGAATATTTAGAGATTTATAAAGAATCAGAATCAGTAATTTTATCAGAATCGTGAATTTAATACGGAATCGGGTTAAATATTGGAATCGTCCCATCACTGATCCACGCAAATTCATTGAAATAAAATAGGGAGTAGGATAAGCAAAAACAGGATGGTAAAACTCTCCCAACCCAGATCTCCACTGTTTTCCAGCTTGTTTAGAACAATAAAACAAGTGAGCGAATCTCCAAATGAAGTGAAACTTAAGTAAAATAAAACAAAATCAAGACGACGGAGCTGTTTTTCCGAGATCAGAAACTATCAAGTAAGCTACAGTCAAATAAAAAGTGGAGAATGCCCATCTAAAGGGATTCTATTAAAAAAACAAAAGAATTATTTGGATTCTTCCGACTACTCTTCTTTTTATGAAATTTCGATTGATGTAACCTTTTGTCGGACTTGGGAATCTTTCCATCTTCCTTGGGAATCTGCACAGAATTTTGCTGATTTGAGACACGTTGGTGTCATGAATGCACGCAGAGGTGTATACTACAGTGAAGAGGGTTTTTGACCAGACGAGATTGAGTGAGGGAAATGTAGAGAAATGCAAAGACTTGGCTAGTAAAAATGGACCAACCACCGAGCTGTCATTATAAGTTTGTTACATGCAAGCCAGAGGACATATTGTCTCAAAAAACTTGGGATAGAATTAAAATTATCTTAGAGATATCAGAGATGTTTGTATTTGGGGAGTTATTGCTGATAAAGACGCACACAGCGTAGAGTGAAGAAGTGCAGAGGATTGCCACAGATATCAGTGTGAGCAACCCAGGAAAGAGAGGGAGAGGTGTTGAGTGGTTGAGACAAGAGGCTCTGAGCGGAAGAGAGAAGGGATGTTTTTAACCACCTCCCTCCCAGAAAGGAGAGAGAGATGTATTAAGCGATTAAGACAGTGGAAGGCCCTGAGAGTAAGAGAGTAAAAGGAGGTTTTTAACTACTTTCCGAGGAAGAGGCGAAAAAAAAAGGGGTTGGATTCAAGAAAAAGAATTGAGAAATTTGAGTTTTAGCCAGCGACTGAACGGCTGGGCTGGCCAAGCACTCCCAACCTGGAGGGGCCCCTGAGGGCATGATGTTGTGATGTTAACTAGCCTGTGTTAATGGGGAATCTGTGACTTTACTTGTCTGGTTCACTACTTGTAATCATTCACCTCAAGTTAGATAGTATTGGTTGTAAACTTATGAAATTAATAGTTTGTTATTGTTTATAAACCAGAGTTCTGTTTGTTTGTGGTAAGTATTCTTCATTTCCAGCAGGCTAACCGGACCGGCATAGGGATTAACGAACCCTCGGGAGGACGCAAGAAACCCGGAGACTACACAGGACAACAAGAGACGATTGGATCGAGAGGCAAAGCGCCCCACCATGGGACAACATGCGAAGATGATCAATAAGCCAACTTGTGATAGGACCACACTTGAAAGGGCAGCACCTGTCATATCTGGATACGGTTTGACAAAGATAAGTTTTCATTATACTTTGCTGACAGAACAAGAGCATGCTACTCCCATGGATTAAATAAAAGGGTTCTATTTGAAATTCAGAGCAGATTCCCAAATTTGACAAGATACACCTGAAGAAGGTCGAAGATTATGATCAAAATATTGTGAAAATAGCACTCAAAATGAGAACAGTAGTCCAAATAATCTAAATAATTAATCCTCATCTCAAAACAAAAATATTACACTTTTTATCCTAGCCCGAAGACTGGTCAGAGATATTGGAAATTTATTAATGTTGCTGGGTTGTTAATGCTTGAAGAATTGTCTTCCTTCAACGGTTATTCAGTAATGTAAGGACTTAGGTAACCTGGAGTTACCTCCCTTTGTCAAGTGATGACGTGTGTTTTAGAATTGGGTGACCCGGAGTTATCTCCTCTTTGACTGTATATTTATAAAAAGGTGCGTATGCAACGTGTCTTTTCCCTCCTTGGGTTGTAAACATGGAAAATAAACAGATGTTTCTGTATGCGTTGTCAATTAATTTTTCTCTTGTCATCGTCAATATATCTTCCACTATGAAGTCATTTAAGGAAGAAAAAGGTACGTTTTCTTTATTTACTTCATAATTAACTAAACAAAGGTTATTAATTAACCCAACAAGAGAGTCTTAGAAAACTATATTAAAATCTATTTAAATAGAGAAGACATTTTTTCTCGTTCTCTAACTTATGATACATGAAGTGATAGAGAAGAAAAAAACATTTCAAAATATAAACTGACAGAGAATAAAAAAAGAGTCCTTACCCAGCCGCCTCGTGAGAGGATCCAATCAGCAAGATATTCTACGATGAAATTAATTACCCAATTAATGATTGCACGGATTAAAGGGATTTTATCCAAGGCCTGAAATAAAAAATAAATAAAATAAAACATTTTCTTAGCAGTGAAATCTTGCAGTAATGCACAATTCCAGTTTAACATTAAGTTAACAGCAATATGTTTTTGAAGGTTAGTGTGATTGACACGGTTTGACTCGTAGATCAGTTTGGAGAAAAGATAATGGTTGGTTAATTTACTTAGAGGATAGAAAAGCATTTGAAAAATAGGGAAAAACGAATGTACACAGATCCACGGCAATGGCAGAAACCCTAGGAACTAACCTTTAATCAGTAACATAATGGGGCCATAAGTGACTGGTAATATTTAATGCTACTAAGACTAAGCTTCTTTCCTTTAACAACTACAAAAAAAAAAAAACTTCTCATACCCTGATTGGTATGACAAATAACACCGGACTTGAGACCCCTCTTTTAAACTCCTCAGCTTAACATTCACAAGCAACATGAATTGGAACAAATACATTAAGAATATTGCCAAGGCTACTACAAAGAAGGTGGACTCAATCTACAGAGCTAAAAAATTACTTACCAGAAAATATCTGACATCTGCACATGACCACAATTAGCCCATCTGCCACTAGTCTATTCCTTTTAGATAGGGCCCCAAAAAGTCTCCAATCTATAATAGGTCTCACACTATTGGTCCAGTTCCAACCTCTGTCCTATCACTATAATGGTACATTCCTGTGCCTGTTTTAAAAATAATTTAATGAAATGTGCTCTGATAAACTCTTAGTGCTTGTGTCCCTCAATGCAATATTCTCAACTAATCTAACAAGCAGCAAAATCCCACATCTTCACTGTAAAGGTCTGTAGATGTCAGAAAGCCTTCTACTCTAATAGTTTCTTTCCTTAGACTTTGAAATTTCCTTGCAGTTTCTCCGTGTCTCTGACTGTACAGAAGTTTAAATGTAATGTGAAGCGATATCTCATTACTCAACTGCCTATAGTCTCCCGTTACACATTATCTAAAATGGTAAACCTTTGTTACAAATGGCAATATGCTATGTTTGGGATGAAAAAAAAGAAAAAAAAAAAAAATTTAAATAAGCATGTGGCTAACAACAACAAAGCCAGTTAAAAAAAATGATACCGTTTTATAAGAATTTGCAATTTTTTTAATATTTGATAAAGTTGATTAAATAAAAGATTAAGATATTTTAATAATTTTTTTATTTATTTTTATTTACCTTGATGGCCATTTTGTAAGCAAAGAAAAACAGTTTGACAACCGTGTCCCAACTTAGACTAACAGACACAATGGCTTTGGCAACATTCAGAAACGTCGTGTGTGAATCTCCCGGTTCCACTCGGGTAATCAGCCTGAAAATAGAAAATAAAAAATTTAATTATGTTTGCAAGAACCCGTGGCCTAACAGATAAAGTAACAGGTAAAAATTCAGTTGTAAGCGACACTCTTTTGGAGGTTGAAGGATCAATCCTCAATTTGGATGATATAAGGATACAATTATGAATTACTTAAGACATTTACTCAGTCGTGGCTGATAAAACGAGAGAAAACTACCCCCATGAATTAAATAAAGGGTTCCATTTGAAATTTTGTAGAGATTTCAGAGTTCGACAAAATACGCCTGCAGAAAGTTTGAGGTTACATCGTCTGAAATGTGCTAATCGTACTCAAGAGCAGAACAATTATCCAAATAATCCAAAACTATATTTTTGTCAAACATACATACAAACCATACATTACAACCATGTAATCCCTACAGCCACCTACCTTGAAAATGCTGCTGTGAAACCTGACATAGTTATATGGAATAAGTTAAAGTGAGTGTCCCTAGTGATGGTCTCATGTATGATATGAAAAGAAACTGGAATCTTAGGGAGATATCAATCATACCAGTTATTATATGTGCTACAGGGCTTATGAAGAAGAATCTGAAGTCCTACCTAACTAATATTCCTGGTGAACCAAGTGCAAAAGAAATCCAGACAATTGCACTTAAAGGAACAACGAGGATACTAAAAAGAGCTCTTGGTTGGTTTCAATAAAAAGCAGGGCAATGTTGGCAGCTGGTTTGGCTGCCCCATACCCAGCGTTACAATCTTCAAAGGAAGAAAATCAAATAAAAACAAACCAGATATCACATTTTAAATTATTCTTTTTGATAACACTACTATCTACAATAGCACAAGTGTTCACAAAAAAAAACCCAAACTGGTTGATGTGGAAACTCTGCTCATCTTCGTAACTCCTGTACATGCCTCTTATCTCCCTGGTATTCTATCTATATATATCTGATCAGGCTCCTTGCCTGGAGCAATGTGACTCTCTTTTCGAGTTAGTTTTAGGATTGGTAATGAGTTTTACAACGTCTGAGAGAGGTTTACGACGGTCAATGACAGTGCTGATGACAGTTGCTAGTTGGAGACAGTAGAAGGCAGATCATAGCTAGAAGCAGATAGGGAAATAAATGGATCAACTGACGATAAATAGGCCTCAGCAGATGACTACTAAGATGTGGACTATAGCATATAGAGGGTCAATAAAGTCACACACACACAGTACAAATGATATTTTATTTACAGATCGTGTTGAAGTTTGTGTTTTATTTTATTTTTATATTTGTGAACCCGTGCACGTCCCCTCGTCAGCCACGAATATGAGAGACGATGACACAGCTAGATGTGAAGAAGACAACAGAAACAATTTCGAGATCGGCGGAGATATTGCCAAGCAAGGTATCACACAAATACAGGAATCCAATCCTGTAATGATGTGATGTGAGTTATAGCTTGGCAGATAGTATGGGACCTGTTAAGTTACAATTTTTTTTATCTATCCAAGAGGGAGAGGCTGGTGGTTGGTGAACCAGTCCAGACATGACAACAGTATGCGATGCACAAATGACTGATGGCTTTGTAGTGATATGGGTTAGTGGCAGATGGGAGAAGTTTTCTCATCCAGTAGAAAGAGCCTAATCTTTATTTTGCAGCAACCATAGCAATATCTATGTATTTATTACAAGTCATGCTGCTTGAAAATGTCAGGTTGGAGAGTTTAAACATTGTACAGTGTGCTATACCACAATGACATAACTCAATCCCAGAACTAAAGAATAGTTGAGTGGGCCGAACTCTCTTCCTAATCTTCAATGATCTCCGAAATCACATTTTTAGATCATTTATAGACATTCATGCAGACAACACCACAATCTATAGCAACACTTCAAAGGCCAGCAATGACCAAGATCTTCCTGATTCTCTCTTCTAATCTTAAGAACGTAGTGCAATGGGGAAAGGAAATCAAGTTTCTCTCCTTTCATCATAATTACTCTGACCCCAATCACGCTTCAATCGAAATGAATGGCTCGTCTTGGTGAAATTCCATGTTTTGATCAACTTCTTGGACTGATCTTCACTCCTAGTCTGAAGAAATGGAACATTCTCTTCTCACAGAAGAGACGTTGCGAACCCGTCTCTGCTCTATCGTTATTTTCATGGAAACTGCTCGACTAAACTGCAATCTATGGTTCCCCCCTTGCCAAACTTTCACAAAAAACACTATGTAAGATTTCCCCCACTCTCTAACTGTGCCTAAATCTAAACGCAGATTCCATAAACAAAGCTTCTTTCCCAGAAATGCCCGCCTGTGGCTTCCCAGTTGAATACAACATGGTAGCCTTCAAATCCAATGTAAACAAGTTCTTGTTGAGCCGTCCCCATAAATAATTAAAATCTACCCAATTTATAACATTAATGATTACTACACTACCACCTTGCATTCATTAACCGTTATCCTTGAGTGGTTTTGGGCTTTGATAAGTGGTGACTCCCAAGTACAAAAAAAAAATGTATTTAGTGTCATTAAAACGTTTAGGAAACAAACTTTAAAACCTTCATTAAAAAGGATGAAATTTCAAAATTTTTGCAGTAATTATAAAACCATTTTTATCTTTCTGAATTTTTGAGATGAGGGGTTGCGCAACTCCCATCCAGATTACTCTCTTCCTTTCGATACGCCAATAATAAATCTGGCCCGAATGTTTCAGTGGTAATATGTTTCTTTGGTTGATTGGATAAAGTAATTAAAAAAAACCTTTAGAAAACCTGCGACAAAAACAAATCACTACAAAAATGGGTACTCTTGCATAATTTGACCCAGATTCTTGGGAATTCCCGTCAAGCATGGATCGGGCAAAACCGGCAAGGTAAGGTTTAAGCCGAGCATTGTAACAAACACAGACTAATTTAAAAACAAACAAACTGAAAAAAAAAAAAAAAAAAAATTAAAAAATACAAATGCAAATAATCAAAAAAATAGTAGAAACCTACCTTTAAAGGACTGAAAATTATTTCATTTTTTCTGCAAAATATTTATCAACAAAAAGTTGTTTTTTTCTTTTTACATCAAGAAAGGTGAAAACTTTTTTTTTTTTTTTTTTAAATCGTAAATTGTTAGGTGTTTTTTTTTTCAAGACAATATTTTTATTTTATTTTTTTCGGCTGTTCATTGTCAGCGGAAGAACTTTTGAGATGAGAATATTTCCATAGCAATCTTTTACCTCGGTCGACTGTTGAACGGCCATCGACGGCAAAGTGAGGGAGATGGGGATAGAGGAAATGGAAGGAAGCTCCCCAAGAACCGGGTAGCTTTCGGAAATGTGATTTATGATGGAGACAAAAGGATGTTTCCGAATTTTTGCCTCCACATAAATTCAAGTAAATATATACTCAGAAGCTCCTGGTTGGTCCCGCATTCTTGTTTCGCTGTTTTGCTTCCTTCCCACATCCTCTCAACGTGGTTCGTTGTTGCCTTCGTCGTGGGGGTCTACAAAATGCATACTTATGATTCACTGCAAGGTGGTTGGTGGAATCCTTCTCCTCCTACTTTGTTATAGGCCCTTCCAACAGTTGGATACGACTGTAGTCCCCAGCAGAATATATTTGTTTATTGTTTATTATTGGAAGAAGGGTTTCGCCGTTGTGATTTGGTATGGTCACACACCCCACCCCCGCAAAAAAAAACTCCTTGTCGAGGATGTAAATAAAAATTATTTATCGTTTCAATATTTGAACAACACTCGGCTAAAACCAATGATTGCCTGCATTGCCAGATCCATGCTTGATGGGAATTCCCGATAATCTGGGTCAAATTATGCAAGGGTACCCAAAAATGTATTATGGCTCGACAGAAGTGTGTGTCCTTCAGACACGGAGATTTATTATTTCTGCCAGCTTTTGATCCTATGAACAAAGACATTGTTAGTAGTCCATATATTCCTTTATTTTAGTAAATTTTTAGATTTTAAGACAAAATAATTTTTTTTAAAATTGTAAATCGTATTAAATCCAATTCTTGAAACATTTCTTTGTTGTTGACAAAAAGTAACGATTCCGAAATTTCTTTTGAGATGAGGATAAATTATTCATTTTATTTGGATTACTGTTCTCATCTTGAGTGTTATTTTCATGTTTTGGTCGGTGTAACCTCTAACAATATACACATGAAGAAGGTCAAACTCAGGAATCTGCTCAAAAGTTTGGAAAGATCCGTGGAGTAGTAGATAGAGTACTTGGTAAAATTAGGTTATAACAGTTACACTTCTGAAGGTTGAAGGTTCAATCCTCAGTGCAGGCGAGACTTAAAATAAAATTGCAGATTACTTAGGACTTCTACCCAGTCATGGCTGATGGAACAAGAGCATGCTACCCAGTGGATTAAAAAAAGGGTTCCATTCGAAATTCTGTGCAGAATTTAGACGGAATTTCGTAAGGAACCTTCACGGGGTTAGCATGTTCTTGTTCCATCAGCTACGACTGGGTAGAGGTCCTAAGTAATTCGCAATTGTATTTTTCGGTCGCCCACACCGAGAATTGAACCTTCAACCTTCAGGAGAAGGTCACTTTCACAATTGATTTGTCTAGGTACTCTAACCACTGTGCCACTGTGATTTTAACAAGATACCCCTGAAGAAGGTCAGAGGTTACATCAACTAAAACGTTGTGAAAATCACACTCAAGATGAGAACAGTATTCCGATGAATCCAAAAAATACGAATAACCAATCCTCATCTCAAAAATTCAGAAACTTATCCATAAACTGTTCCTAACTGTTGCAAAACACATTGCCATTTGTAAAACTAACTCGAAATACTGTTCAGTCCTTTGCTCCAGATTACTGCCACACCTTGATTAACAATACTATTTTAGTTCCCTTTGTATGCATTGCTGAACAAAAAGCATGGTTACGATCAGGGAAGAAGCCAGCCGAACCCGAATAGGGTGAATGTCATTGCAAGTGTAAGAATGTCGCAAGCACCGAATTTCTATTACTAACAATTACTATATTGTTCAATTGACTACTGTACACTCTTAACCCTTATCCTCGAGTGATCTCTGGGCCTTGATAAATGGTGATGCCTATGTAAAAAAAAAAAAAAAAAAAAAAAAAAAAAAAAAAGCACTTGACCAATGAAATTTTTCCTCGTTACATTTTAAAATTTTGGGGGATGAGGACTGATTATTACCAAGCATTTATTTTCACGTTTTGGTCGATGTAATCTCCAACCACCTTCAGGTGTATCTTTTCGAACTCGTGAATCTTTTTGTCAAACTCGGAAATCTGCACAGAATTTCAGAATTCGACAAAATACAACTGAAGAAGGTCAGAGGTTACATTTATCGAAACGTTGTGAAAATAACACTCAAGATGAGAACAGAAGTCCAGAGAATCCAAAGGATACAAATTTTTCTTTATCGAATCGTCACCATATAAAGACATAACGTGAGGCATCACAACATAACTGGCACATCGCAAACATTATTCCAGTCAACCAACTCTATAGCCACACTGATGCATTCATATTCAACAATGTCACACTTACTCTTGTAATTTCTGATCACCGTCCAGCTCGTCACCAATACACCGGAGGGCACGTCCAATTTCTTGAAGATGTGCCATCGGAGGACCTGAAAGTAAATGAACAAATTAAATCTTAAAATGCGTTTATTTCATCTGCATTAAATATAAACCACATGATGAATTGTCAAACCAAACTGAACTCAAACTAACTGATAATTGTCAAATCTGCAATTAAAGAAAATAAAATTGTCGATTTAAAGTTCACCGCCTCTAAAAAACATCCTACACATACGTGGTGTGTCTGGCTTCATGCTCTCCAGCATGGAGGAAATGAGCAAATCAAATCTTAAAAATACATTGATTTCATCTACATTTAAATGTAACATTCGAATAACGAAAAACACATGCATGTTGTTTGTGCATTCAACAACTGTGCACTTGTGAATCATAACTGGTGAATAAACAAGCAATAATTTGATTAAATACAGTTTTATAAAGAGTTTGTTTTATCAGGTGGCAAACTTTAAATTAAAATAAATCACAGAAAAAGAGTTTTATAAAGAGTTTGTTTTATCAGGTGGCAAACTTTAAATTAAAATAAATCACAGAAAAAGAGTTTTATAAAGAGTTTGTTTTATCAGGTGGCAAACTTTAAATTAAAATAAATCACAGAAAAAGATTTCCATCATATGAATACAAGTTTATTCTAAAGATTAATTATTTGGCATTTAAATAGTTATGCATATATGGATTAATCTAGGGGTCCAATTTTCACAAACTCTACCAAATTAAATTAGGCTGCATTTCAGCAATAACATGTCAAATGTTGTTTTCCAAGTGGTCTATTATATCTGGTTTATCAACAGAGACATGGTACTTTACATACCCTTAAAGAAAATAATCTAACAGGGATGAAGTTGACAGTTGCCAGTTTTGTGAAATTATTGATTCATCAAATGTTTCTCTCAAAATTAATCATATCGCATGCTGTGTGGAATGTAGCTCTGTTCTGTTGAAGCCACATGATGAATTGCCAAACCAAGCTGAACGCAATAACTGATAAGTGCCTAATCTCCAATTAAAGAAAATACCGCTCTAGAAGATATCTCACTACTGATGCAATTCTCTATTTATATAAAAGCCAAGAACATCCAAGGATGGAGTATTGCTGCCACATCTGGGCAGGAGCTGCTAAAAACAGCCTATCCTGCCTTGACAAAGTACAAAATAGACTTTGTAGTTTAGTGGGGGATGCCCTTTTCTCTTCCCTGCAACCTCTCTCCCACAGAAGAAACGTTGGGAACCTGTCTTTGCTTTATCGTTATTTCCATGACAAGTGCTCGTCTGAGCTCCAATCTCTGGTTCCCCTTCACCAATCTTTTATGATAAACACCCGTCTGGCTGAAACCACTGTCAATAATTTTCTCCATTCTTTATCTGTGCCTAAATCAAAATGTAAATTCCATGAACAAAGTTTTTTTTTTTTAGAAGTGCACGCCTGTGGAACTCTCTTCCATTTACCTTTTTCCCACCTGACTACAACTTGGATGTCTTCAAGTCCAACATAAATTCCTGATAAATCGCCCCCTTAAGTAAGACACTTTATCAAATCTCCATCACTAATGATTACTACGATATTGTTCCATTGATTACTGTACATACAATAACCCTTATCCCCGAGTGGCTTCTGGGCTTTGATAAGTGGTGACTACCATGTAAAAAAATGGTGTAGGACCACAACATAAGAAAAGCAACAAAAAATTATAATTAAACGTAACAAAGTCATAGCGGTGCTATTTCAAATTTATGGCACTAAAATTCATTAAGTAATGCATTGGAAAAATATGTCTTGACCTGGTTGAACTAATTCGTTCAGTCGTAAGTAAATTAATATAACGGCATAAATAACGTGAGAATTAATTCAAACATGCCTTGTACATATTAGTTTAGTATCTGAGTAAATGCCAGATATCTCCAGATTGCAACTGTCCATTGCTTACGTTCTGTATGTCACCATCTGTCTCAGATTTCGTGTGTTTTCATGAACACACTTGTTTTCAAGCTCTATGGATAATAATCAAAGTTTATGAAATGCAAAAATCCTCAGTGGTTGTTTAACTATTGAACTTCATAATTTTTCCAGTTTGAAGACAACTATAGTATCATTACACATTAAACTAAAACTAGCAATAAATATTTTTAAATTATCTACATCATAATTCAGGTCATAAAGGGTTAAAAGCGACAAAGTCATAGCGATGTTATTTCAAAACTTATGCGATCATGCATATCGTCATATTCATTTGAATGTCTGCTTTACATACTAGCATGCGTTGAAAGTTGACTTCCAAACCAACGTAGATCTGGATAGATTAATCTTTATCCCGCATTCTCTCAACTCATCAGTTTCAGGTTTCCCTTGACTTTCTGTAAACTGAATCCGTTACCTTCACTGTCTATATCTACTCAAGAATTTTCATGGAGTCTTTCAACACCTGAGAGTATCCTGTACCTCTACAAGGTCACTATTCGCCCCCACCCCTGCATAGAGTATTGCTGGTGAATGTACCACCAACTTCTCCCTCTTGGATAGGGTCCAGAGAAAAGAGAAAAAAAAAGAAAAAGAAAAAAAAAAAGAAAAATAGTTTTCAATCTAATATGAAAGTGAATCAGAAAAATGAACAATCATTTTACTAAAATAAATCAATTAATTTTTAAAAATTATCGAGTGTTTCATCCAAGTATTACACGACTTTTCCCGTAAAACATTAGCAAAATAATTCAAAAGTAAACATAAGACACGTTTCATTTTACATCGACATATAAATAGAATCTTTAATCTGTTTAATATTATTAGAAAAAATAAGAGTGAAATGCAATAAAAATGAAAATGGAACAATCCAATCCTAAAAATGGAACAATCCAATCCTAAAAATGGAACAATCCAATCATAAATAATAATTTGATCAATGGAGTATTATTATATTTGGGCTGGTGCAATTCTTTCCCTCTTCACTGTTGAAGTCCCTAAATGCCAGAAAGCTTTCTACTCTAATAATTTCTTCTCTCGAACAGTTAGACTTTGGAATTCCCTTCCTGTTTCCAGCTTCCTTGACTGTACTGATATGCAGAAGTTTAAATGTAACGTAAACTAACATCTCGTTAATCTTTTCTAGGCATGGTCTAAAATACATCCTTATTAGGGGTAAAAAACACACACACACACACACACACACACACATGACTGTAGAACGACACAAAAAGTACAATATAAGGGAAGTAACTCTTTAACTCTTAGGGAAAAGTTGCCTCCCCTTTTTCAGTCCGAAACTTTAAATTCTCATAACTTCTCACAAGATTAATTTATTTTTATTTCAGACTACTAGTCTCATCTTTATTAGTTGTTTTACATTTTTTTTTTTTTTTTTAATTTATTTATTGGATTGTTTATTCACAACGTTTCGGCCAACTAATTCCTCTGGCCTTCGTCAGGTGGTAACCGCGACGGATAGGAACTTCGAATTTCCTAACTACATTCTCAGCCATCACTGCCATCCGTAGTTGTTGTCGTCTCACCACATTTTGGCCAATTAACCTCTGGCACGCTTTGGGTGGGATTGAAACCGCTATCTTCAGACAATGTTCATCTGGAACTGTAGAGATTCAACATCTCTATCAACTGCGCCACGGGCCCCGAAGGCCGATCAAGGGTGGATTCTTTGATCTTATAAATCCACGTTTATTTATTATCTGATCTTCCATAGTCGGGTCCGTACCGATTGGTATATATATATATATATTATTCCTTAATTGGAATTCATTTTTTGAGATGAGCATTATATATATTAATTTATTTTTATTTCGGACTACTAGTCTCATCTTTATTAGTTGTTGTTTTCCATTTTTTTTTTTTTTATTGGATTGTTTATTCACAACGTTCCGGCCAACTAATTCCTCTGGCCTTCGTCAGGTGGTAACCGCGACGGATAGGAACTTCGAATTTCCTAACTGCATTCTCAGCCATCACTACCATCCGTAGTTGTTCTCATAAGATAAACGACCAAAAGTTGGAGAGTGGGGTGAAGCGAGAGTTTTTTTTTTTTTTTTTAATTTTTAAATGGAGGAATGAACATCATTCCCGTCCGTTTTCAACTATAATACTTGGGTTATTAACCTTCTTATTTTTTTTTTTTATTTATTTTTTTTTTTAATTCAATTTTCACCCCAAACAAGGCACAGTGCCACTTTGAAGCAGGGGGCTACTATTAAGGAATTTATTAGCGGGGTCATTATGAAGGGAGAAGAGTAGAAAGATGTTTGTTAACATTACACTTGAACTTCTGCATATCATTGCAGTTGGGAAAGCAGAATCCCGGAAGGGAGTTCCAAAGACCCGCAGTTCTGGGGAAGAAACTATTGGAGTAAAAGGCTTTCTTGCACCTAGGGATCTCCACTGTAAAGGGATGAGACTTAGTAGCTTGTCGGGTTTGTCGGGGGTACTTACGTCGGGGAGGTACAAGTGTTTGCAGTTCGTCAGAGCATTCACCATTAAAGTATTTGTAGAACAGGCAGAGGGATGCAACATCTCGTCGATGGGACAGAGGTTGAAGCCCAGATGACAGTTCAGGACCTATCAGGTTTGCGACTCTTTTTTGAACCCTGTCCAGGAGCGAGAGACAAGCAGCAGATGCACCAGCCCAGATGTGACAACAGTACTCCATACATGGGCGAATGGTTGCCTTATAGAGGTATAGGATACTGGCAGGCGTAAGTAGTTTTCTAGCACGGTAGAGGGAGCCAACCTTCCTTGCAGCAGCCTTGGCAATGCTCTCAATGTATCTATTCCAGTTCATATTCCCTGTAAACGTTAGGCCGAGGAGTTTAAAAGAAGTACTTTCAGGCAATGTGTTCTTGGCCATTGCTATTGGTGGTAGAGAAGGTTTCTTGTAGTTATTGAAGGAAACAAGCTTAGTCTTAGCAGCATTGAATGAGACCAACCATTTTTGTCCCCATTCCACTATGGATTGGAGGTCATCCTCTAGTGTTTCTGCCATTTTCTTGGATATGTGTTCATTTGTTTTCCCCTCATATCTGTTATAGAGAGTGGTGTCATCGGCAAATATACCCATCTCCGAAACAATATTATCAGGGAGGTCGTTTATGAATATCAGGAACAATAGAGGTCCAAGGATAGACCCCTGAGGCACTCTCACATTTATGTCATATTGTTTGGATGTACGTCCGTCGAGGACAACTTTGATTTTTCTATTACTTAAGAAGGATTTAATTACGTTATGAATTCTTCCAGTGATTCCATATGATCTAATTTTCCTTAGAAGACCATCGTGCCATACCCTGTCAAAAGCCTTAGATATATCAAGGGCCACCGCTCTACCCTCCCCTGTTTTATCCAATGAACGGTATATACGTTCAGAAACTACAGTTAAGATATCTGCTGTTGAACGGGCTTGCCTGAATCCATATTGTTTGTCAGTCAAGAGTTTAGCAGCTGTTAGGTGCTGGACTAGGGCTTTATTAACTAAGGACTCAAATATTTTGGCGAAAAGCGGGAGGAGGCTAATGGGGCGATAATTTAGTGGGTCAGTTCTTTCACCAGAATTCTTGAAGACTGGTACCACAGAGGCGGTTTTCCAGCAGTCGGGAAAACAAGATTCGTTAAGGCATTTATTGTAAAGTTTGGACAGAACTGGAGCAACCTCGGCAGAGCATTTTTTTAATAGCACAGCCGGGATGAGATCTGGTCCACATGCTTTAGACGTGTCTAGGTTTTTTATAATAGCATGTACCTGAGAAGGGGTGATTTTCAAGTCGTCAAGTGTGGCGTCTGTTCGCAGAGGAAAATCAGGGAGTGAGTGGTGTACCGAGTTCAGTGTGGAGTTTGAGGCAAATCGACTGGCAAGCAGATTAGCCTTGTCAGTTGCCGTGCAAGCAACCTCATGATTGTTTGTTAGTGGGGGAATAATTGACTGTCCATTATTAACTACGCTGTTGTAGATTTTCCAAAAATCCCGGGTTCCTAATTTCTGTGCTTCGATGCGCTTTCTGGTGGTTTCAGAGTAATCTGACTTAGCTGTGTCTATCACTCTCTTACAATTATTTCTAGCTTCTATAAACTTCTGTTTATTTGAGCTGGACTTATGTCGGTTGAATCTGCGGAACGCATGCTGCCTTTGACAAATGGCAGCTGCACAAGCAGAAGTAAACCATTGGGGGGAGTGGGGCTTGCTATAGTATTTCCGTGCGGGAACATGTGCTTCAATAGCAGTTTTGAACCATTCAGTTGTCTCATTTGCACACTGTTCCGCTGGAAGAGTAAAGATATTTTGCCATGGGGCATCTCTGATGAGCTCCCTGATGGCTTCCCAATCAGCCTTTTTGTAATACCTCGTTGTTTTGAGTAGTGGGTCTTCAGTTTTAGGGCGAGAATTTAGGCTGATTTCTACCATTATCACAGCGTGATCAGCATTCCCGAGTGGGCTATGGGCATTTGTTGTACAGTCATTGGGAACTGTTGTCAGAAAGAGATCTAGAAGTGAGGCATGTTGATCGTGCTGGTCTGGGAAACGTGTCGGAAATGTAACCATCTGAGATAGGGAATGAGATATAGAGAAGCTATATGTGGCGCTACCAGCTACGTCTGTGTGATTTGAGAATCCTAGCCAGTTACTGTGGTGGACATTGAAGTCACCAAATACATGTATTTGTGCGCTAGTATCGAGGGAGAGTGCTATATCTATGCTGTCTGAGACTTTGTTTATTAGGGTACAGTCTTGGTTTGAGGGAGAGCGGTAGAGAAAATATAAGTAGCTAATATTGTGTTGCATATTTAGTCTGAAGCACATAAAGGCCTGGCCCTCTGATTCTAGTTTTATTTCTCTAGTTAGGGGGAGGGTGTTTCGAATATAGACTCCAAGTCCATGCATATGTCTGTCCGAGTCCTTACGGTAGAGTGGGAGATAACCAGGCATGTTAAAGTGGTTAGAGGGTATGGAGGAGTGAAGGTTAGTTTCACTTAATGCTAAGATATCCGGGGTGTTTACAAGGAGAAATGACTCAACATCATCTAAGTTAGTTCTAAGCCTTATGTATTATGTTTTATTTATCCCTTTTGTGTGTTTGTCTTCACAATAAATGTGTATGACCAAGCAACCATGAGTAAATTATCTTTATTGTTCCTAATTTTCCACGTGCTACACACACACACACAAGGCTGGACAACCTGCGGTAAGATGTTTTCGGTTATAGTAACGATAACGCACTTCACTATATAACAATCAAGTCTCCTGTTCTGCACACATTTCCTTATACTGACCAGATTTAATTTGCCTCCGAGGTCATCAGATCTAAAGCCGTCTTCAAGACTCACATTACACATCCATCATATCATTCTAATATCGTGTCTTTCCGTGCCATACATGGCAATGAAGGTTGAGAACATGCGCTGTATGGAGAGAACTGATATGAGAATTATATGATAGATGTCTGAGGTGAGACAGACTTAGATCTGATGACCTCAGAGGAAGATTAAATCAGGACAGTATGAGGCGATGTGTGCAGAAGAGGAGACTTATAGTACGGCTACACTGATATGATTAGATGAATTCTTGGGTTAGTAGATGTAGAACGGTTGAGGTAGCAGGTTCAGTTCACAGGGAAAGGTCATGAAAAACATGAGAAACAGGTGGACTGAAGAGAAAGAGGAGCTGATAAATGCCTGGTCAGAGATATATTAGTTTGAAAGTCAATTTCTTGAAGCAACTAAACTCATGTCAATATGTATAACAGACGTTAAACTAAATATGATGATGATATATATATATACAAGCGTATACTGTATTTTCGTGGAAATCGGCAATATTACATATCTAATGTGCTTCAACGAGTCATATCTTTTTTATTTGTAGGTCAATTTTTAAAAGAATTCAATTGATGGAAAGAGACTAGAATAAGCATTCCAATGATGCTAATTTATTTTGCTTTTATGCGTTCAATATTTTTATGCTCCAAGTTAAAAAAAAAAAAAAAAAATGACGACAGCAAAAAGGGAAACTGTTTTTTCAATGTTTACATTGCATACGTTGCATAATTCAAACGGTTTTAAGCATCTTTTACATAGCTCTTTTCATGCAACTTGATAAAATAATTATCTAAAAAGAAAAAAAAATTAACTTGTTTTCCTTCCATCACGGGAACGTAAAGAAAATATTATATTAAAAAAATCACATCAATTTATCAAGTAGTTCTACTTTTATAAAGAAAATAATTTTTAAGTGATTAATGGAAATTCGTAGGCATTACAAAAATTTTGCAGGCTTCAGTTATCTCCTGTTTTTTTGTTTTTTTTTTGTTTAGACTTTTCAAAATGACTAACATATATATGGTCTCTATTTTTCTTTTTATGGTAACAGTCCCCATGTCCCTGAAGTTAAATTATGCAGCAACGTGATTGTGCTGTATAAATGAAACAGTTTGGCTATAATCTTCTATTATATAAATGGCAAATGTCTGCTAGTCTGAATGTATGTATGCATGCACTTTTAAGGTAGGTTTTGTGTTGATCTACCAGACCACAATTACTAAATAAACACCATCCAAAAAAAATACCAGAACCCAAATCTGGATAGGAACAAAAATAAAAATTGCCTCCGTCTAGAAGGATTTCTCCTCCATTGATCGAGGCCAGAAAAGGTGAAGTATAGTATCAGAATAGATATTGTGATCTTGGCCAAAACTTTAAAATTATATAGAAAAGTCATCCTGCACTTTTTGAAACTAATTTCTTCAGGTCTTGGAAATTACTTTTTTCTTGAAATGTCAAACGTTATTTTTATTTTCAGCACCCCCGAAAATTTATAATAGTGGTAATTTTAAAGGATGTTTAGAGGATGGAAAGATGCTGCACATTTACCTTAAATTGTTAGGTGAAAGTACAGAATAATTACAAAGCACCCTCCCCATGTTAAGAATGGCTTTCTAAATAATGCTATTAGGCCATTCGAGGATAAAGGTTAAAAAGTGTACAGTGGTCAACGAGACAATGACGTAGTAATTGTTAGTAGTGGAAATTTGGTAAATTGGGTTACTTAAGGAGAACGTTTCAAGCACTTGTTTACGTTGGACTTGAAGACGAACATATTATAGTCAGCAGGCAAATGGAAGAGAGTTCCACAGGCATGCAGTTTTAAGTAAAAAGCTTTGTTCATGTGTAAAAAAAAAACACAGTCACAGTAAGTGCATAAGTAGCCCAAAATATAAAAACTGAATTTAACTTGAAAATAGTATTTTCAAGATATGATGGAAAAATAGCAAAATTTTGCAGTTTTTACGTTATTTTTTGTTTATTGAATTGTTAGGTAACTGGCTATAATAAATTTATATATTTAAATTTAGTAATTAAGTATAAAAAAAAAAAAAAAAAAAAAATGGAATTTTTACTTGATTAAATAATTTGAAATAAGAAAATTTATTTTTGTTTTAATTTATTTTTTATTGTGTAATAATTTATATCATTTGAAATATGTGAAACATTAAAAAAAAAAAAAAAAAAAAAAAAAAAAAAAAAAACATTGATGACTTTTTTTTTTTTTTTTTTTCTCGATCAAAACAATCCACTGATATCGCTGCTATGAATTCGGAATAGGGGCATGTGGGCAAGAAAAAGCGGAAGTAGTTCAGGGAGATGTCTCCGACAGGACAAATTAGCTTAGCTTCATTTTATTTACTTGCCTCCCCAAAAGGTCGGATTTTAATGTGGAGGAAATTTAGCTCCCCAAAATGGGGCACTCTGGGTGAACAAATTCAAATGAAGCGAAAATCATAATCAACAAAGTTTGTTTGGAGAATTTTAAATGGAAAATATTTCATCGTTAATCTATTAAAATCAAAATGTGTATTTATCCCCTACCCCCGCCATTATTAAATTTTTGTACAATTTTTTTTTTTTTTTTTTTACTCAATAAATTTACAAATCTAAAAATAAAGTTTTTTTTTTTTTTATCTCAGTTTAAAAAGATGACAAACAGGTTTCCACTATTTTCAGATATGACGGCCAATTTTCATGCTTAATTTATATCCATTTCAAATTAGAGGGTAGGGCAAACAATGCATGATTTTCCTAGAAATATTTTTTTTTTTTTTTTTTTTTTGTTTACAAAAGGTGGTCACCACTTATCAAGGCCCGGAAGCCACTCGAGGATAAGGGTTATTGCGTGTACAGTACGTTAGTGTTGAGATTTGATAAAGTGTCTTACTTAAGGGGGCGGTTCATCAGGAATTTGTTTATGTTGGACTTGAAGACATTCAGGTTGTAGTCTTTTTATATTTTAAGAATTCTTTCAAGAGGAAAAAAATTCCAGAAGACCCTATCCGCATATGTCAAAAGTTTCTAAAGACTCTTTGACAACATCTTTGATAAACTTGACTTTTATTTTCAAATTTTATTTCCAGTCATGTAGGCACCTCCAAAAGCGCACCACAGAATTACCCCTCCATAGAAAATATGATGTAACTTCAATACAATTTAATATCAAGTTTTGTAGCATGTAAAAGAAAAACCTAAAATAAACTGATAATAATTCTCAGTGCTTGTTAAGATGGAGTTGACAGATTGATTTTTTTTAAAGATGTTGTTTTAAGCAAAAACAACAGTACTCGTCATGTCGAAAATAATATATTAAAAAATTACGAGAATTTATTGAGTAGAAAATCATTTATAGTTAAAAATAATTTTTATGGAAAATTGGGAGAAACTGCTTTTTCCCTAGATGTAAGCACCTTGGAAATTTAAATACGATGAATACTTATCTCCCCTTTTCTCCAATGTAAGAGCTGACGTTGTTTTAACAGATAGTGAGATACGTTCTTTTTTTTTTTGTTACTAAAAATTCAATAGCCAGTTGTTCGACTTGCTTAATTTTCATAATTTTTGGATATATTACTATTTTAGGCCAGACAAGTAAGTACTGTTGATATAGTTTAAAAATATATTTTGAAAAAAAAAAAAATAATAATAATCTATAAACTATCTTAACAAGCACCATAATTTAAAAAAAATTTTTCAACGCAATTCAAAATTGTTGTGTTCGGAGAAATTGTGATGTCAGGATGATTGGATAGCATAGAACAAGCAGACAAGCTCATTGTATTTTAAACACAATTTATTCCAAGCAGAAACCTTAAATTATTTACAGAACGATATTCAGTGTCTGGTGAAGTCGTCGTGTTGTCCTCAGTTCTCTCTAGTCTTTTTAAAAGATCTATAAAGGGTGATAACTCTTTCTTTATTTAGAATTATTCCCCTTTTATCGTTATAACACCTCCCCTTTGAAACATGATGCTTGTAGGATGTTTAAAATGGGTCTGTTTGTAGAGTTGAAGTTGGTTTACACCTTCACTGCGTACTGCATATTGCTTGAACACTTTGTACAGTTAAATATGTTGGTAATATCAGAAAGTAAAGTTCAAAGAAAGAATTCCCAATTGTTATGTTCGCCTTCCTGCAATTCTCGGTATCCAACTCCAGTGCACATCTGTCAGAACTTACTTCTGACAAAGAGACAAACCCCCTCTCTCTGACACACAAGCTTTTGATTAAAAAAACCGATTAAATCTCATTTGCGTACTTCCCAACTCATTACCTCACATGACCCCCAGTCCATAAATAGCAGGAGCAGCCGTTTTTTTGTTTTTTTTCTTAAATCTCTTTCCTGAAACGGACGGCACGTTGTACGTCAGGTTTGTACTACTTCTTAACCACACTCCCCCCTTGACCTTTAAGATCAATAATTGGTCTCATAGTTTGCAATATTCACGTTGGGCATCTGTTCGCGGTGCGACCGTCGTATAGGTTCTTCTTCAGGATCTTCATCAACTTCCTCTTCCGGCAAGGAAACTCTCTGTATGTCCAAGATGTGACATGGCATTCCATTAACTGCGACTTTGTTTTTGGATATTACTTCAGTCAGAGCGGATTGTGCAACAAGAATTGGGTGGTTTCACCCACACCTCTTCACCAACCATGATTTCACCCACACCTCTTCACCAACCATGATTTCACCCACACCTCTTCACCAACCATGATTTCTGCGTGTGCCTGTTCCACTCTGTTACAACCAATGGATGTCGCCATTTGTATGTAAAAATAGATCGGTGTGGCACTGACTTTTCATCTTGGCCAGCCTTTGGTGTCATCTTGGAGCAAAATTTGGCTTCTCAATGCCACAGCTTTTATAGTGTGATGGTGCCTCTCTATAATTCCATTACCATTTGGGTGTTATACAGCTCTAAAATATAGTCTAACGTTCCACTTTACATGTAAGTCTCTAAAAACTTCCGAGTGGAAAGACATATTGTTATCCGTCAACACCTCTTCTCCTGGGCCCCTTTCCATAAATACCTCCTCGACAACTCTCTTCACCTCTTCTGCCATTTATTTCTGATTTTCTGCCATATCACTACTCTTCCAGATCCACAGTCAATCATATTATACACTAGAAAAAAAAAAAGCACAATTTTTTTTTTATACAGTTTATGTTGATAATGTATGATATCAATAGCCAGTTGCCGCCAATTTTCTTCAACATGCGATTCCCTTTTTCGTGTTTAGATGGCGCAGGGTCAATTGATGGACATTTCCCCACATTGTTCCACCACCTCTTGGACATCTTGCATTGTGATGTGCAGATTCACTTTTCTTGTTAGGTATAAAGTCTGTTCCATTCCAAAATGGTGCATCTTATGCAGGTCTTTTAGATGATCTACTGCACAACACATCGGAACCAGGTCTTTCGCTTTCTTTAGTTAGGCTTTCTTCACTCTGGTCAGCCCGTCTGCTTTATTTTTCTGTGATGAAAGCCTAGTTTCATTTTATTTACTTGCCTCCACCACAAGGTTGGATTTTAATGTGGAGAAAATTTAGCTCCCCAAAATGAGGCACTCTGGGTGAATAAATTCAATTGAAGCAAAAATCATAAATCGACAAAGTTCTTTTAAAGGTGAAGATTTTAAATGGAAAAATATTTCATAGTTATTAATCTATTAAAATCAAAATGTGTATTTATCCTCCCGTAATTGTTAAATTTCTGTACAATATTTTTTATTATTCAATAAATTTACAAAACTAAGTTTTTTTTTATCTGATTTTAAAAAGATAAGATAAAAAACAGGTTTCAGCTATTTTCAGACATGATGGCCAATTTCCATGCTTAATTATTTTTTCATTTACAAATCAGAGGGTGTGGCAAACAACGCACGATTTTCCTGGAAATATTTTTTTCTTCTCGGTAAAAATCATTGCTCATTTTGAAACTTTGTTAATAAAAGAAATTACTTTGTGACTCTTCAAAATTTGAAATAATTTTAGAAGCATTTAAACTGTCAGATAGAAAGCTATTTCAACCGGCTTTAAAATTATCAGCAAATCTTAATGTATTAAAAGATAGAAAGTTTTAAAAAGCTTTATCTTTTTATGAAAATCGCTCCAGACAAGATATGAAGCCACTTGATGTAAATGTCGAATACAAAATGATTTAAACTGGTAGCACTTATGCATTACTGTTATTTTGGACATTTTTTTTTCTTTTCATTTAAGAATTCCTTAAAGACAATTCAAAAAGACCCGCATATGTAAAAGTTTCTAAAGACTCTTCAACAACATCGGATATGTTGTATTACAAAACAGAGTGTATGGAAAGGAGAACAAACTTTTGAGGGTTAATACGATCATTAATATAGTAGAAGAAAAATCTGAAAATATATAATAGATTGAAATTTCAATATTTCATAAAGCTGAAGAGTGTGTACGTGCAAACTGAATGGCTGATGCCCAAAAATGTATCAATATTTTGACTCCTGCCATCACTTAAAATTCATCAAAATTCAGGAAATCAACCAATTTTAATGAAAATTTCAGAACTCATTAATTAATGATCATGGAACCTCATAAACCCATTATTATTTTTTATCATTACCAGAAATCTGTTATTTTGTGTAAACAAAAAACACCTTCACTAAAGTTATAGTTTTAAACACTACAAAAAAAAAAAAAACAACTTATTTTTGTTTTTTTTTATGAAAATAAAGCATTGTAAATTTTAACAATTTTTTAAAAACTTAATTTGTTCATAGACATTACAAAAAAAAACAAAAACAAAAAAAACTAAAGTCTGTGTTAAGAATATCGTTATAACTCAAAGAAAAATTAATTTTCTCAAACTAACGATATCATCGAATTAAATATTGTTTATTTAATATTTTACCAAAAATAAATAAATAAATATTTTATTTATTTATTTTTTATAAATAAAATAAATATATATATATATATATATATATATATATATATATAAATAAATATATATATATAAATAAATATATATATATAAATAAATAAAATAAAAATTACAAAAAATATTTCATATTAATAAGGTAACATTTTTAGCGTAAATTTTACGTAATATTTCAATATTTTCCTTGCAATCATGAACACGTAAAAATCATCATTAGAAATGTTTTCTATAATCTTGCAAAAAAATAAAATTGTAAATAATTTTTTTGTTTTTGACACTTAGCTTAAATTCGTAAATAAAAAATGAAAACAAATTCATATTTTTTATAAAAAAAAAAAAAATTTTTTTTTTTTTTTTTTTTTTTTTTTTTTTTTCGATAAAATCAGTGAAATTGCACAGGAAAAATAAATCATTCTCAAAAAAAAGTTTTTAAAATATTAAAATGATTTAAATTTTATTCTTCCAAATGTTCAGTTTTAAACAGAATTTTGAGTAATGTCTTCCTAATTTTTTTTTAATATAACATAAAAATTAGTATTAACATCTGTAAAACAGCAAAATCAATATATATATGGTGACTGCCACTTCTTTACAGAAGACGGCCAACCCTCACGATACGATGGCGTGTGAGTGAGTCCGCATATGATTCCACATAGCCCCACCCGGCCTGCACAGTTTGCCGCATATTTTGCAGGATAACCTTGTTGGTGACCGCCCCCCTCCCTTCCGTGCTCCCAGTTCATGTCCCGCGTGCGTAGTTCCATGACTCTTGAGGCCTGCCTTTGACAGGCACACCCTGCCGTATATCCCGCACGAGTACGCGGGGTCGAGATCAAAGTCCTCTGTATCCTCTCGCTTTCGTAAGGCTCGCTTTATAGTGGCGTGCTCAACTCTCAAAACCTCAAAATTCTCACATCCCCCGTAGACGTAGCGCCTCCAACTTTCCTGGTCCTCAGCTATCTCTTCCCACCTTGTTATTTCTATGCCAAGTGCCCACAGGTTTCCCTTAACTACATCTTTGTACCTTTTCCGAGGTTTGTGATTGGGTCGTTTGCCACATTCAAGCTCCCCATAGAACAATTGCTTAGGTATCCTATAATCCTCCATTCTCACTACGTGACCCGCCCATCGAGTCTGGTGTTGAAAAACTCGAGCCTCTATGCTGAATGTGCTCGCCTTCTTGAGCACCTCTTCATCGGACAAGAGAGCTTGTTTGGTGACATTAAATATCCTGTGTAGGCATGTCTGGTGGAATCTTTCCAGAGCCTTAATATGACAGCGATATGTCGTCCATGTTTCCGAGGCATATAGGAGGACAGGTAGTACACAAGTCTCGTATACCTTTATCTTTGTTTTGAAGGTCAGGGCTCTGTCTGCCCACACTCGTTTTTCGAGATTACCAAAGGCCTTACTTGCCTTATTGATCCTTCCTAAGATTTCCTTATCGAGGGTTCCGTCGCTCGATATAGTACTGCCAAGATATACAAAGTCATCAACGATGCCCAGTTTCGTTCCATTTACACAGATGACCGGTTCCTCGTAGCGGCTGTTTGGAGCTGGGGTGAACATTACCTTGGTTTTCTCCAGGCTAATTGTGAGGCCAAAGGCAGTGCACGCCCTGGAGAAGCGGTCCATGATGCCCTGCATATCTTCTGCCGTGTGTGCGATGAAGTCTACATCGTCAGCATACAGCAGCTCCCTGACAAGTGAGTGAAATGTTTTCGATCTGGCTCTGAAACGAGTAAGGTTGAATAACTTGCCCGTTGTCCGAAATCGAAAGAGCACTCCCGTTTCACAGTTTCTAAATGCGAACGCGAGTGTTGTTGCGAAATAGATTGAGAACAAGGTTGGAGCTAGAATATCTCCCTGTTTAACCCCATTGTCGATGGCGATGCCCTCTGAAACTGTGCCGTTTAGCTGAAGACATGTTTTCATGCAGTTGTCTGATCATATTTACGAAACCAGGTGGACATCCATGTTTCCCCAATATTATCCACAGGGCAGTTCGGTTTACAGTGTCGAAGGCTTTTTTCAGATCTACATATATATATATATACACACACTAGTGTTGAGATGATTAATCGGAAAAATTAGAACTTTGGGGGGTCTCGGAAAAATTTGTGCCTATTTTTCAATGCCAAAAACGATTCTATTAATTGTCTTTTTCAATTGATTTTATTTAACACAAAATCTACTACTGCTGACAGTAATGATGAAAATAATAAATATTAATTTTAAACTAACAGTGAAACTAAAACCTATAGATCAGTTCTTACAAGTATATTTTTTTTTTACATTTGAGAAAATATATGCACATTTAACATGTTTTTACAGTAATTGGAAAAAAAAAAAATTTATAGTTAAATATTTAGAGATTTATAAAGAATTGAAATCAGTAATCATATCGGAATCAGAAATTTAATATGGAATCGAACCATCACTAATAAAATATATATATATTATTAATATATTACTAGCAGTTCAGCCCGGCTTTGCTCGGGCCCAATGTACTGTTCATAACTTTATGTGCATATATATATATATATATATATTATATATATTAAAAAGTTGGACTCGTGTCCAGGTAATCTACATCTAAAATTTCAAGTGTAGAGACCTAAAATTGGCAGAGGAGTTTGGTAGAGTCTGCAAAGTTCAACTCTTTCAATTTTGGCCCCTTGGCAGCCAAATTTTCGCACAAAAACTGATTAAAAAGCTAACTGCATGTCAGAATAACCTTTAATTTCAGATGTTTAGACCCAAAATTGGCTAGAGATCACAAAGGTCAAATCTTTTGAACTTTGATCCCTTGGTAGCCAAATTTTCGGCCAAAAACTAATTAAGGAGCTTGCCCCATGTCTGAATACACTTGACGTAAAATTTCAAATGTTTAGACCAAAAATTGGCTGAGTAATTTAGTAGAGACCGCAGAGGTCAAATTTTGACCCCAATTTTGACTCCTTAACATTTATTACTTTGGGCTCAAATCAAATGCCACATGGAATTGAGGTTATGTGCACTTTGTGCGCTTTGAACACCAGAGTGGTAGTTCCAGTGACAACTAAGTTTTTGATTACATTTTAAAGGGTCCATCAATGGATGAAGATAGGGGTGTAGCCACTGGAACTTATGGTTAGTCACTGCATTTAAGGACTGAAGACTGCCTTTTTACATCAATTGGTTCCGTAAAGCAGGATTGGGAAAACAGACCACCTCGCCGGGTTGCAATTTTTAGTGTCCATATGTTTATGGGCCAACCCGGGGAAGTGTGGTATACAATCACAAAAATGTATAAATGCCAACCAATCAAATATGTGGATGATTTTTCTTTCGAAATTTCGAAAATATGAACCGACATTACTATAACTGGTAGAAAAGTTCATATTTCAAATGTTTTTATAATAAAAAATAAAAAATTAAAAAAAACTCGTTTTTTTATTAAAAAATAAAACTAACACTGACGTTTGACTTAAAACATTGCCAGGAGACGGTTTTTTTCACATACCTGGCCATGTTCACAGTCTAGCAAAAACAACGGACATGCCAAAGTTAAACAAAGCCAAAAAATGTTTACTTTTTCCAAAAAGCATTTCTATATGTTCTAACTTTGTTTCATTTTTACCATGCACCACGTGATATGCGCCCATTTTTCTAGGAAAGTAAAAAAGAATATATTTAAAGGAATTTGGCAATCGACATTTTTATATTCATATTCAACACCTTGACTAGCAGACACCGTGAATCTTTGATCGGCATCTCTGAACAATTCATTTGGCAATTTGACAGGTGTCATTCCAATAAGGAAATATTCACTTTGAAACTTCATTTGGTGAAAGGATTTTTGTTTGTTAATTTCCTTATAGAATGGATGAAACAATGATTGAATTAAAACCTTCAGAAATTCGTTATTCGCAAGATACTTGTTGCTGCTTCTTTGGGGGTATTGCCAGTTACACTTTAAAAGAAACTCTGCAAATGCTTTTGAATGATAAAAATTATATCGACGAAATACCAAATATAAGTGTTGCTGTAAAAGACGGAAAATATTACTCGATGGATAATAGAAGACTATGGGTCTTCAAACAATATGAAAAGGCGAAGGCCCCAAAAGAAATTAAAATTAAAGTGTATCGAACATCTATAAATCCCGCTACGATGACCACAAAGAATGATGGAATGGATATTCAAGTGTTATAATAAAACTTGGAAAAAAAAAGGGGGGGTCGTTTTATGAATATAAATGAACTAAACGAATACCCTTTTTTCATTGACTCTTTCCTATCAAAGAAACGAATTAGACCAAATCGAGAGAGGCAAAAAAAAATAAAAAAAATAAAAAAGAAAGAATTCTAAAAATAGAATTAAAAAATATTGTAAACATGATTTTTTTAATTAAATTTCCACAAAAAATTCAAGCTATAACTCATGAAAAATAAAGTTTTTGTTTTAATCCCATAAAATATGAAAAACAAAAAACATTAAAAAAAAAAAAGCATTAAGAAACAAAAAATGCACTTGCAATATATGAAGAAAAAAAATAATAGAAATACAAAAAAATTACTGGTTTCCGATTTTTGTCACCGAACTACTTTATTATTCAAATAAGTAGTTATTAAAAAAAAAAAAAAATCCTGTAAAAATGTGTTTTATACTTTTTTTTTTGTACTTGTCTCCAATTGGGTCTATAAAAAAAAATTTTTTCAAGAAAAATCTTTATAATGTCACCACACGACGAAGATGGCATATTCCAAAAATCACATAAGTCGACCAAGTAGGTTTTTTTTTTTTTTTTAAGAAAGTCACATTTTATGACATTTTATCGAAGGATTAGTGTGCTATCTTAATCAGAAATGTAGGATCAACAGTGTGAGGCAAAAAAAAAAAAAAAAAAAAAAAAAAAAGGGTAAATGTGTAGCTTAACGGTGTAAATTATTTGACCGACAAAAAATAAAAATTATTTTTATATATCTGTCTCGTGTCACATTCTTGAGAAAAAAGGGGTCAGATAACACCATAATTCAAATTTGTGATATCAACCTTGTAATGCTATCGATTTCACATTAATCGCTTTAAATCATTTAAAAATGATTTTCTTTATAAAAACTATTTGATCAATTTACGTGATTTTTGGAATATGACATTCCCGTTCCATAATTGGGTACGTACATCAATCTTTTCTTTTTTCTTCTTTTAAGATTGAATTCTAACCGAGAAATCTTCCGGAGAGTAAACCATCTTATTTCCTGCATTCCTAAATATTTTGTTTGGGTTTGTATTACTGTACACAGATTCGAAAAAGTTGTCAAAAAACAAATATATAACAAATAAATGTTATCAAATGCAAGATAAGTTACTTTGCTACCAAACTGAATATATTTTTCGTGTTTTTCTCTACCACCAATAGCAATGGCCAAGAACACATTGCCTGAAAGTACTTCTTTTAAACTCCTCGGCCTAACGTTTACAGGGAATATGAACTGGAATAGATACATTGAGAGCATTGCCAAGGCTGCTGCAAGGAAGGTTGGCTCCCTCTACCGTGCTAGAAAACTACTTACGCCTGCCAGTATCCTATACCTCTATAAGGCAACCATTCGCCCATGTATGGAGTACTGTTGTCACATCTGGGCTGGTGCATCTGCTGCTTGTCTCTCGCTCCTGGACAGAGTTCAAAAAAGAGTCGCAAACCTGATCGGTCCTGAACTTTCATCTGGGCTTCAACCTCTGTCCCATCGACGAGATGTTGCATCCCTCTGCCTGTTCTACAAATACTTTAATGGTGAATGCTCTGACGAACTGCAAACACTTGTACCTCCCCGACGTAAGTACCCCCGACAAACCCGACAAGCTACTAAGTCTCATCCCTTTACAGTGGAGATCCCTAGGTGCAAGAAAGCCTTTTACTCCAATAGTTTCTTCCCCAGAACTGCGGGTCTTTGGAACTCCCTTCCGGGATTCTGCTTTCCCAACTGCAATGATATGCAGAAGTTCAAGTGTAATGTTAACAAACATCTTTCTACTCTTCTCCCTTCATAATGACCCCGCTAATAAATTCCCTAATAGTAGCCCCCTGCTTCAAAGTGGCACTGTGCCTTGTTTGGGGTGAAAATTGAATAAAAAAAAAAAAAAAAAATTTAACATGTTTATTCAGCTCGAAAAACATACAGATGACGCCTCACTCTCTCTTTAACACGGTAAGTTCGGGAAAAGGTGTTATAAATAATAAACTAGACAAAATACTATTAAAACCCCGCCGAATATATTTCAACCTATGTCACGATAACATATATTGAGCGAGTTTTTAACAGTATTTTATCCAGTTTTTTTTTTTTATTTATAACACCGTTTCCCAAACTTACCGTGTTAAAGAGAGAGTCGGGCGCCATTTTGAATTTTCCAATACATCGGTAAACACTGTATGTTTTTCGAGCTGAATAAATATGTTACATTCAATAAAAACACGAAAAATGTATCCAGTTAGGTAGCAAAGTAACTTATCTTGCCTTTGATAACATTTATTTGTTATATATTTGTTTTTTGACAACTTTTTAGAACCTATGTGTACAGTAATACAAACCCATAATAACAACATCGGTGGTGTGATTGTTCAACAAAACAAAAATCATGTGGAAATATGTTACCTTTTATTTAAGGACGCGTAACTTTATTATTTTTGTTTTAATAAAAAAATAATAATAATAATAATAATAATAACGTTACGCGTCCTTAATTTAAAAATAAATATATAGCAACTCGAGTTATCACTCCTCCTTAGCTGGCCCAGTTCACTGGTCCCTTGACTGGTTAATATAAATGGTGCTTATATTTTTTTTTTTTTTTTTTTTTTTTTTTTAACCAATAAACTTGCTTTAACTTAGTTGGTGCTTGTGGAGATTAGCCGTGTTTCAAAATAACGCATTTCAAGTGAAAACATTACGTCACGACACATAAGTTAAAATTAGTATAAATTCTAAAAATTATGAAAAATGATTCGGTAGAAGATGTGCTAGATGTATCCTTAACAAAAATAATCCACAATTACATTCTGATATGAAAACGGCGGACCCTTAATTTAAGTCGAGGGAGATAAGTCAGTTTGTCATACAGAATTGGTCGCACAAACCTTCCACATTGAAATATACGATAAAACTCGATAGTTCGATAAATTCTATTTTTGCTTTTTATTTTTATACTGGATCGTAATTTTTGGAATTTATACTTATTTCGCCATGACACGCAAGTACGTAATGACGTTTCCACCTGAAATGTGTTAGTTTAAAACATTGCTAATCTAGTTCATACAACATTTCGTTTTTCAATGTTATTTTTTCCTATGTAAAAAAAAAGAAAAAATATTGCAATGCCGAAACACAGAGTTCATATTTTACAGTGACTTATTTGCCATCTTCTAAAAAACAAAAAAAAAAAAAATTATGCCAATTAATTTGATCATATTTTCCTGAAAATAATTTCCAAGAACGGAAGAAACCGCCCCCCCCCCCAAAAAAAAAAAACTTAAATCATTACAAAATGCTTTTCATAGAATTTTGTAATCAATTATTGTTGTTCTTGGTTTCATTTTTGTGGGGGTTTTTTAATAAAAGTTCTCCATAAATTATATTGGTTTTGTTTATTATTCTGCCATAAGTGTTTTGGACAGTTAACAGAAAATTATGAGTGGGGTAAAAAAAAAAATTAAAAAAAAGTAAATCAACAAATGATAAAACTTGCGGAAAATGCGGTAAAGTGTTTCATTTAAATTTTTTTTTTTTTGTGACCCCCTCCGCCCACCACCACCACAAAAAAAAAAATAATTGAAAGAATAGCATTAAACAATCATACTTATATACATATATATACATATGTCCGTTCACATTGGAAATGTCGACTTTTAAAGGTTTTCGGGTATGCTTACAACGAATAAACACCCGAACCTCCCCATATTAAAAACGGCTTTCGGAATAGACACCCAATAATCTTGTCAGCATACCCGAAAACCTACAAAGCTGACAAGTCGAATGTGAACGATGAGTCGGGACATAATGTAAAAATGTACAGAATTTTGAACAGACCGTTAAATTTCCGTTCCAATTTTACAACTGTAAAACAGTGCATTCTCCACAAGTTTTACCGTTTTTGTTTTTTGTTTTTTTTTTACTCCTAGTCACTCCAAATTCAGCACCACAAGAATTCTATCAAATGCATATCGGACATATTCTCTTTATTCCCAACTTTTCTAATTTTTGTTTTAGTATGGGCTTATAAACCGTCAATGGTTTGTGTGTGAATAGAGGGATCAACAGAATAAAACCAAAACCAAATGAGATTGAACTTCTTTTTTTAAATATAAAGAAAATATGGAATAAATTAAAAAGTTTTTGACAGGTGCACTACTACGAAGGAATAACTTTTTGGTTTTCAGTTTGGAGAGTGCACAGCAAGTGCAGGCAAATGCAATATCACATTTGGGCTGGTGCATCTGCTACTAGTCTCTCACTCTTAGATGGGGTTCAAAAGAGAGTCGCCAACCTAATAAGTCCCGAACTGTCAGCTAGGCTTCAACCTCTGACCCATTGACAAAAAGTTGCATCCCTCTGCTAGCAGTGTCAGAAATTTCGTGAAAACTATTGAATAATTCCACCCGCTCTTTCGAAGCTTATAACTCCTCGAAAAATGTAATTCAAGCCCTAATTTTGTTTTTCAATTAAAAGAGCAAGGACCAAGGTTTCATAACAAAAAAGACAAACAATGTGTTTAAAAAAAAAAAAAAAAAAAAAAATGGTTTTAAACTTCGGACTTTACGGGTAAATTTCTAAAAAACACTACTTTTTTTTTTGTTTTAAATTTGAATATATTATTTATTGATCTTTCATCTTTAATTTGTGATATATAAAACTTTGGGAAATAAATTATTTATTTTTAATAGACATTTGAAAATGGGGGGGGGCGTGAATTAAAAAAACCGTTTGTCTAAAATATTATATTCGGTTTATTGGAAAGAGCATAAAATTTCACATTGACCCTGAAAATATCGTAAAAATAGAATCAATAGAAAAATTTTGATAGATTTTTAAAGTTTAAAAATTTAAAAATACTGAACTCGTAAAATTCAATTAATTTCATTACTATTTTTTAAAAAATATTTCTATTACTTTTTATACAACTTTAATAGTTTATTTTGGAAGTATAATCCATAAAGAAAATAAACAACCCACTTTAAAAAGAGAAATTACGAGTTTTTTTATATTTTATTCGCAGTTTCGTGTTAGGGGTGTCAAAAATTCCTACAAAAATTCTGATACATCTATCCCTCTGCCTGTTTTACAAGTATTTTAATGGTAGGTGCTCCGATGACCTACAAGCCATTGTACCCCCTCTCGACGTAAATACTACCGACAAACCAGACAAGAAACTAAATCCCACCCCTACACAGTAGAGGTCCTCAGATGTAATAAAACCTTCCACTCTAATAGTTCTTTCCCTAGAACTACTAGACTTTGGAATTCCCTTCCGGGTTCCTGCTTCCGACTGTACTGACACGGAGAAGTTCAAGTGTAATGTAAACAGACATCTTGCTGCTCAACTCCCAACATAGTATGCCTGCAATTTTTATGTCCCAGATAGTAGCCCCCTTCAAAGTGGTACTGTGCCTTGTTTGGAATGAAAATGCAAAAAATAAAGGAATTCCCTAAGAATTTTGTTCAAATTTTTCATGATTTTAACAGTTATGAAAAAAAAAAGAATTCTTCCACCTTTTTAATACTTTTTCGACATGAAAGATAATATTACATAGTGTTTTTACCTAAAATGTTTTTAAAAATCCCATCATACTGCACAAGCTGCGTTTTGTTTATATGGTTACTGATTACTAAGAAAAAAAAAAAATAGGTGATGCCTTGATTCTCTCTTCTCTGATCTTGAACGCATGGTACAATGCGGAAAGAGGTTAGCATCTAAAATCAAGCTTCTGTCTTTACATCATCAACGTTCCTGATCTGAAATGGAACATGTACATCAAATCTGTTGCCAAAGTTACTGGTAAAATGGTGAAATTATTCTATCACTCCATCTCACTGTTGATGCAATTCTCTACCTGTATAAGAGCAAAGTACGTCTAAGGATGGAGTACTGTTGCCACATCTGGGCAGGAGCTGATAGAAGCGCTTATCCTGCCATGACATAGTTCAAAATAGACTTCATAGCCTAGTAGGAGATGCCCTTTTCTCTTTCCACAAGAGATGTTGCAAGCCTCTGCTTTATCATTATTTTCATAGGTGCTCATCTGAGCACTAATCTATGCCCCCCCCCTTGCCAAATTTCCACATAAAACTCATCTAGCTGAAACCCCTATCAATAATCCCCCCCACACACACACTCTTTAGGTGGGATAGGGGCATACTTCCATCGGGCAACGGGTCCTACTATTATAAATAAACAACCAATCTTACTGTTAATAATTAAAAAAAAAAATTATTTAGGTTTTTGAATAGTGAATAATCAAAAAAATATATTTAGAAATTCAACATGAACATTTTTTTTTACGTAAGCCAATGATGCAGTAATCTATTTGCCTGTTGCTGATAAAAACCATGGCGTTACTCGGTTCTTTTGTCAGAATAAAAATATAATTTCTAAACCAAGTAATTGAAACAATGATTTAAGAGTTAATTAAATTTCTTCGTGCACGGCATGTTTTACAATCTATTAATATTAAATAAAAAATGGGACATTTAGCTTTTAGAAATTTTTTAGAATACAAAAATTTTGAATTGAAAATATGTTTCAGAAAGTTAATTTAAGGATTTAAGATTTTTAACAAAGCTCACAATTAAAAATTAATATTTGCTAGAATAAATAGGAATTTAATAAAAATAATTTAAATATTACTTTTCTAGTCTCTCACAATATTGAAAATTAATAATAAAAGAAATCGTCTCAGTTAATGGGTTCCATATTAAACTGAAAGTTAATTGCTTTAGGTGTTTGCTAAAATATTAAATTTTATGGATATACACAATACACATCTATATGTCTTTTTCATTTCAAGCCAAAGATAAGACTTTTACTATGATTTCACATTAATAATGATTGAACAAAAACTTTAAAAAGATCTAATGTATATTTGTACTGTTACTGTTTTTTTTTTTTTATTATTGTTTTATAAGACCTGTTTTTTTGTATATCTGCGACGCCATGTTATATTCTAATTTTTATGTTTTCGTTATTTTGTCGCGTTCAAATCAAATTTCCTCCGTTTTATGGAGTGTAAAATAAAGAATGTTTATAAGAGATTTAAATCCTGAGCCTTCCTCTTCAATGTAGAGGAAAAAAAAATACGATGAATTAATTTCATTTTACTAATTTTTACTTGTATTTTTAGTTATGGGTGTTAAAAATTAGTGTCATACCTATACAATTACGTTCTGAGATTTTGTCTAAAAATTTCAAACCATTAATTTAGGTCTAGGGTTATCTCCCTTGTTTGTCATACAGAATTGATTGCACAACTCTTCCACATTAAAACAATAAAACATGATAATTCGATAAAAAAATTTTTTAACCTTTGTAAATGTTGGGTGACGAAACTTGAAGATAACCGTAAATATAAAATAATCAGAAAACAGCAAACTTCAGCCTAAATTTAAAAAAAAAAAAAAAAAAAAAAAAAAAAAAAAAAAAACGAAATTCACAAAATTTGGTTTAAAAACATCAAGTGGTTTAAAAATGGGTGATCGATTTACTAGAACGTTGCATTAGAAACTGAACACCCCTACAAATATTTAAATATTGACTTTTTCATGGGGGGGGGGGGATCTGGTAGATTAGTGTCCATTCAATAATAATCTGCTGAAAAGACTGGATGGGAGTGGGCGAAAATAAAAATGACAAAAATAAAGATAAAATGTATTAAAAAAAAAAAAAAAAAAAAAAATCATAAAATCTCCAATTCCATAATTGCCCAACCTAGCAAAAACGGCTCTTTTATCCGCGATCCTTTTTTTTATAAATTCAATTTTGTAATTAAATCTATAGCTGGGAAATGTTTCCGATGAAATTAATGTATTGAAATCACAATGTTCGCCTACCAAGTGTATTTATCACCTCCCTCCATTTTTTAGTTTCTGTACAATTTTTTTTTTTTTTTTTATTATTCAATAAATTTACAAAACTAAAAATAAAAACAACTTTTTTTTTTTTAACCTCGTTTTAAAAGAAGATGATATAAAAAAACAGATTTCGGCTATTTTCAGACATGATAGCCAACTTTCACTTTTCATGTTTAATTGTTTTCCTCTTCAATCCGGGGAGAGGGGGAGGGGGTGGAAAAGAAATCATGATTTTCCTGGAAATCATTTTTCCGTTCTCAGTAAACATTGCTCATTTTTTACTAAAAATTTCTTGTTAAGGTAGAGTTGACAGATATTTTAAAATATGTTGCTTTAAGCCAAAACAACAGTACTTTCTTGTGTCGAAAATAGTAATATATTAAAAAATTACGAAAATTCATTGAGTTGAACAACAACTTCCGTATTTTTAGTATAAACATTTTGACCTCTCCCTTTAAAAATTAACAAAAAAAAAGGGGGGGTATTAACCAATTTTATTGAAATTTTCAATATTTATCAAATAATGATCATAGAAATGTTGCATCCCTCTGCCTTTTCTACAAGTATTTTTAGTGGTGAATGAACTGCAATCACTTGTGCCCCCACGACGTGAGCACCCTCCACAAACCTGACAGGCTGCTAAATCCCACCCCCACACTGTAGAGATCCCTAGATGTAAAAGATCTTTTTACTCCAATAGTTTCTTCCCCAGAACCGCTAGACTCTGGAATTCCATTCCAGGTCCCTGCTTCCCCAACAGTACTGACGTGCAGAAGTTCAAGTGTAATGTGAACCGACATCTTGCTGCCCAAATCCCTACATAGTACCCAAGTAGTTGTTGCCCCTGATAGTAGCCCCCTACACCAAAGTGGCAATTTGCCTTGTTTGGGATGAAAATGTAAAAAAAAAATAAAAGAACATAATGAACCCATTATTTTATTTGAATCGTAATAAAAATGTATTTTGTTTAAACAAAAAAAAGATCCTTTACGAAAAAAGTTATGGTTTTCAGTAGTATAAAACAAAAATGAATTTATTTATTTATTTATTTTTTTTAATGAAAGTAAAGCATCGTAAATTGTAACAAAAAAAAAAAAGGGGGGGGGGTTAAGCTTTTGAAGAAAATTACAAACAGCCCCTAAAGTCCGTTTCAGAACGAAAAGAAAATTGGTCGAAAATGTAATATTCTACTAGTATTGTCAAATTCCACCTGAACAAGCAATACTTGTCAAACACTTTAAAATGTTGATAATTTCTACAGAATTTGAACCGAAATTTTGAATGGTAACCCGGTCTATTACGAACAAGATATTTACTTTCGTTTTATTTCACTTTAGTAAGAAAGATAACGAAATAGTAATTCGTTCTTACTAAAATAATAACAAGGGAAATACATTTCTTCTGGTAATAAAAAATTTCCTTTCATTTTCGAATTCCGGTTCGGTGTATAAGTTTGATGGACGTAGACAATATTTTTAGCAGTGATTTGGCCAGGGTATTCCGATGGTCACATTTACTAAAAGACGTGAGGTTTTTTTTAATACAATTAAACACACTGTATTTAATTCTTTGTTTTTAGTTAGATCCGTTGAATTGTCAGATGTTTTTACTCGTAACAAAAAAAAAAAAAAATGTTCTTATACAATTAAACTTTGTATTCAATTTTTTGTGGGTGATTCTTTTTTGGGACGCCAGCTCGCCAAAAAGTACGCCACGGGCCAAATTTCATTCCGTCATGAAAACAAATTTCTACAGAAAAAAAAACAAAACCTAATTTTTACACTTTTATCTCACGAATAAACATGAAATTATATATTAAAAACCGTGTTTATTATTTTTAATATCCAACAACGGAGTTGAAGTCAATAATTCCTATTTTAAAACAAAACTAATTCTTTTGATAAATCTGTTTGGTGTACTCATGAGTTATCTTTTTTAAAAATTGAATAAAGTTTATTTTTACAAGAATGTTCAGACATTTACCTAGCAAATAAGCACAATATTGTTTTTGCTTAAAATTACAAAAAAATAAAAAAATGATTTGTTTTTTTTTTAATCAATCTGTCGACTCTTAATAAGCAACAAAATTATTTACTGTTTTAAAGAAACAAAATCGATATTTACCTTTTCCAATTATTTTGATTTAAAAAAAATTAATGTTTTAGTTAAGATGCAAAAACTAAATTTAATTGTAGATGATAGAATTACCTGAGTCGTTTTGGGGACGCCAGGTTGCCAAAAAGTATGCCAAATTTCATTCTCTCATAAAAAAAATAAAAAAAAAAATTTAAAAAAAAACAAACTTATTTTTACATTTTCATCTAGCAAATAAACATATGAAAAAAACATGTTTATTATTGTTAAAAAGTTAAACTTGTGCAAAGGTGATGAAGTTTCTTTTTTGTTTTTTAACGAAGCTGACTTATTTCGATAAAATTGTGCGTAACAAAGTTGATTTTAAAAATAATGTTTTTTTTTTAATATTTTTCAGATATAATTTTATGTTTATTCGCTAGATAAATGTATAAACATTCTTGTAAAAATAAACTTTATTCAATTTTATTCTTTAGAAAAAATATTTCAGCGGTACACTACACACAATTTTATCAAAAAAAGTCAGCTTCATTTAAGAAAAAAAACAAAAAAACTTCATCCGTCGCATAAGTTTATTTTTATAAATAATAAACCTGTTTTTTTTTTTTTTTCATATATATAATTTTATGTTTATTTGCTAGATAAAAATATAAAATAAGTTGTTTTTATAATGGAAGGAAATTTGGCGCATTGGCCTGCTGGCGTCCGAAAAAAGAATTACCGGTAATTTTCTTGCTAAAAATGAATTTCAAAATAAAAATTCCTCTCAGGAGTCCATCCATAACCTATTTTGGTTTCTTTTTTAAACAAGTCAACTATTTTAATATTTATTTTCTTAATAGTCGAAAAATAAGCATGTTCTTATTCAGATTGGCACTTATGGCAGCATTTAAAATTAAAGAAAATACAGAAATGTCTGTATGATGTATGTACCAGTCACAAGATGAAGATGAAATTTTTCTTTTTTAAACATCACATAATTTAATCCAATATTTCTTTTATTTTTTTTTATTCAAGAAAATCAAATTTTACTGTTTCGATGAGAGTGATAAAAGTGTCCCTATTCAACAACTTGGTGAACAAGGGCAGATAACTCTAATGCATGTAAAAACTGTCAAAATAATCACCGCTTACATCCCCTTATTATGTTCTCTAGAAAAACAACCTTGTCTGTCATGTATCGGTAAAAAGAAAAAAATTGCAAATTTGTTTTTCATTAAAAAAAATCTATTTGATCAATTTGTGATTTTTTTAATTATTCCATGACAAGTAGGTACAATATAAAAGTTTTTTTTTTTTTTTTATTGCTACATGTGCCCAGTTGAATAAGTATCAAAAATCAATTTTTTATGACTATTCGAAATTTGAAAGGAATTTAGAAGAATTCAAACTGTTAAATAGAAAGTCATTTAAACTAGCTTTAACATTCTCATTCAATTCTAGTTCTAAGTTATTTACATCCAATCTATATATTTATAAAAGTGAACGTGTCTGTGTAGCTGTCTGTCTGTGTGTGTATATTTCCCTACGCAATAACTCAATTTTAAGTCTACAGACTCGAAATTTGATATACAGGGTACTGAGATTTGGGAAAATCGATGTGATTGGTTTTCGGCCAGAAATTTGGCGATTAAGGGGTCAAAGTTTAACGATTTGACCTACCAAACTCCTCCGACAATTTTGGGTCTAAACACTTGAAATTTTAGATATAGGTTCCTTGGACATGGATCTAACTTAATAACTTGATTTGAGGCCAAAACAATAAATTTTAAGGGGTCATAATAGGGGTCAAACTTTAAAAAAAAAATGACCGCTGTTTTTTTTTTTTTTTTTTTTTTTTTTGCTCAACATACACCTCCAAATACCCGGGCAACGCCGAGCACCCACGCTAGTAATTTTATAAATAATAAAAAAAACGTTAAGAAAATTATAGTTCATAAAACTATAATTTGGTGGAATTAGTACTTTTACTACCAAACATGATTTTTTTTTTTTCATAGGCGTCACCACTTATCAAGGCCGATAGGCCACTCAAGGATAAGGGTTAAAGAGTGTACAGTAGTCAAAAGTACAATATACTAATCGATAGTAATGGAAGTTCGGTAAATTTGTTAACTTAAGTGGAATGGCTCATCAGAAACTTATTCACGTTGGACTTGAAGACAACCATATTATAGACAGCTGGAAAGTAGGAAAACGGAAGACAATTCCACAGGCGTGCAATTCTAAGAAAGAAGCTTTGATCATGAAATCTATGTTTAGGTACAGATAAAGAGTGGGGGAAATTATTGATAGTGTTTTCAGCTAGTCTAGTGTTTCTTGTGAAAGTTTGGCGAGGGGGGACCATAGATTGAAGCTCAGTCGAACACTTTCAATGAAAATAACGATAAAGCAGAGACAAACTCGCAACATCTCTTCTGTGAGATAGAGGTTGCAGTGAAGAGAAAAGGACATCTCCTACCAGGCCACGAAGTCTATTTTGAATCGTATCAAGGCAGGACAAGTCCTTTCTAGCAGCTCCTGCCCAGTTGTGGCAACTGTATTCCATCCTTGGATGTACCTGGCTCTTATATCGATAGAGAATTGCATCAGCAGTGAGATATCTACTGGATCGATAGGAGCTGACCATTTTTCCAGCGGCCTTGGCAACAGATTTGATATACGTATTCCATTTAAGATCAGGAGTAAAGATTAAGCCCAGAAGCCTGTCAAAAGCCTGATATTGTAATAATTTAATTACTTTACAACAGAGTGCGTGGTTTTAAAAAGCCAAACAAAACAAAATCAAATCGTGGATAGAATTAGTTTTGGATGAAATTGATTTTGGCATTTGTGCACTAGGACCGACTTTTTTGGTTTTTAGTTGGAACATGGAGAAAGTGCATAGCAGGGGCAAACAAATGCAATTTCAGAACCGAATTGAAAATAAATGTATCTTTTTTTTTTTTTTTTTTTTTTAAAATAAATATAAGAAACTTATAAACAAAACAAAATAGAGTTTATTTTGTTTGTTTTTAAACAAAATAGACGTTTTTTTTTAATTTTTAATAAAGCATGACTATAAAATTTTTGTAACACATTTCTGGAAGTAAAATAAATAAGAAACTGACAACAAGAATTTTTTTTTTTTAACAAAATCGACATTTTAAATTTTTAATAAAACAATACTGCATTATTGAAATGTCTATTTTGTTTTTGAAAACTATTGTTATAGATTTCTTATATTTCATTTCAAAAAAAACTTTCTCAAAAAAAACAAAAAAAAAACATTAATATATATAAAAAAAAAAAAACTTTTTTGATTCGGTCGTTAAATTGCATTTATCTCCCCCTGCTATGAACTTTCCCCATGTCCCAAGTGAAAACCAAAAAAGTGATTTCGTTCTTGATTTTTATTCTTAAATTGTATTTCGTGTCATGAAATCAATTTCTAATTTACTTTTTACAATATTAAAAAAAATTTCACTGGAATTCAGTATTTTAATTACTGGTAGTCAGGTTGTCTAAAAAATAGTTTTTGCTGCTAAAATTTAATTTCATTTACTTTTTTTTTTTATTAAAACATTTTGAAAAAAAAAAAAAAAAAAAAAAAAAAACGGAGGCACTCATGCTCAATTGGAAAAACTGATTTTATTTATGGTGCAAATAGTGCAATGGGATCTGAACTTCAAGCCTCGTTTTCACTTTGAGAAAAGTTAGGTCACTGGTAGGTGAATCAGAATTTTGAGGGAATTTTTGACACCCCCTCACACAAAACAGCGAATAAAATATAAAAAACTCGTAATTTCTCTTTTTAAAGTGGGTTGTTTATTTTTTTTATGGAATATGCTTCCAAAATAAACTATTAAAGTTGTTTAAAACAGAAATATTTTTTATTTTTTAAAAAACAGTGTTTACAAAGTCTTAATGCAGCCATTCTTTTGTACATAATGAAATCAATTGAATTTTACAAATTCAGTATTATTCAATTTTTAAACTTTAAAAATCTATTAAAATTTTTCTATTGGTTCAATTTTTACGATATTTTCAGGGTCAATGTGAAATTTTATGCTCTTTCCAATAAACCAAGTATAATATTTTGGACAAACGTTTTTTTTTAAATTCACCCCCACCCCATTTTGAAATGTCTATTAAAATTTTAATAATTTATGTAGCAAAGTTTTATATATCACAAATTGAAGAGAAAAGATCAATAAATAATATATTGTTATTTAACACAAAAAAGAATAGTTTTTTGGAAATTTACCTGTAAAGTCCAAAGTGTAAAAACTTTTTTTTTTTAAAAACGACGTTGAATTTTTTTTTTTTTTTAAGTGGAAGCTTATGTTATGCTTAGAATGTAAAGTAAATATGGGATGCTTACAACAATTTTTTTCTATTTCATAAAATGTTTTCTTTTTTTAGATTAAAAAAAAAATTCAGTCAATAAAGAATTATTAAAATATATCAATCAAAAACTCATGTATTTCATTAAGAGAATAAAAAATAAATAAATCGGTCAACTGTTTTTTTTTTTTGTTTAACAAAAAGTACGGAGGACTGAAAAACTAAATTTGGTTTACAGTACACATTAAAAAGACACAATTTATGTCCCTTCTATGCGCCGCATTGTAAAGACGAATAAAATCAGACTTGCCCCCCTTTATTTGAACAATTTAAAAAAAAAAAAAAAAAAAAAAAAGTTTGCTTTTGTTTTCATCCTTGTTTAAAAAAGTATTTTATTTAAAAAGGACATGGAATATAAGTATAAATATGGATAAATTCTTAACAATGAACAATTGAACTCATCGAATACTAGTTTTTATAGGTAAGTATTTTTTTGGAATTCATATATATTTTTTATAATCGAAGGAAGTAAAATTTCGTTTTTTTTTTAAATCTTTTTTAAGGAAAACCGATTAAAACAAATATTGCATAATTTTCTATTAAACCTGTTATTTTTTTTTTAATTTTGGTCTTTGCTCCTTTAATAAAAAAAAAAAAATTAGGGGTTGAATTACATTTTTCAAGAATTTATAAGCTTCGAAAGACAGTAAGTTTAAATATTCTATTGTTTACCGCGAATTTTTACTGACGATTTCTGACACTGCTAGGTCACTAGTACTCGGTTGATGGTGTGTCACAGCAAATAACATAGCCTCCTCTGTTTTCATCAGTGCAAGCTTTCAGCCCCCCCCCCCTCTACACACCAATAAAAGTTTTTAGAATGCTCTGATCTTATTTTTTTTCCTGTCATTTTTTTTTTTTTTTTATGACTTTTTGGGGCAATTCTAGGACTCCAAAAAAGAGAACTTCATAGCGCTAGCTTTATACCCCCCCCCCCAAAAAAAAAACAGTTCAAATAATTTTCGAGCAATTCTTATTATAGACAACAAACTGAAAAAGTGGGGAAAAACCCCCCAAATATATAGCAAATAAATGTTACCAAAGCAAGTTATTCTTCTACCTACTTGGATAAGTTTTTAAGGTGCTTATGTGCCTGTGTTACTATGCTATTTTTAAAATGGCATTTTAAAGTTAAATAAACAAATATAAAAATTGAATTTAATTGTTAGATGAAAGTACAGAATAATTACAAAACACCTTCCCCAACCACATGTTAAGAATGCGTTTCTAAATTTTGATAGATGCACAAGTACCGTTTTTAGTATTTTTACTTATTTTAAGGCGTTTTTTTTTTCAAGTTTGAAACAAGTAGTGCCAAGTTGTTAACTTAGAACAACAAAGGGTTAATTTCCTGCTGTGACACCTTCGATAGAGTACCACGTGACCTAGTTTTTCCTAACCTGAAAACAAGGATTGAATTTCAGATTCCATTGTACTATTTGCATCTTATTTACTTTAAAACGCCATACTAAAAACTTTTTAATATAAATTATTAATGAAAACGAATTATTTTTATTTCTTTTCGTTTGAGTTGCACATTCCCATTCGGCTATCTTGGATTTATGCCAGTATGTTGGCTAATTTACTAATTTAAAGTGTTTTTCCCCCTTTTTCTTATTTCACATATAAATTGATTTTAATGACAAAGAATTTCAGTTTTTGAGCCACTGTCTGAATAAATTATTTAAATGACTGACTTATGAAGAAACCGACATGCATTATGATGGATCTAATCTGAATACGATTTATTTTTTAATTCGTTTTTAAAACAAACTAAATATAGTTACTAGGTTTTTTTTTTCTTTAAAAACAGAACTGTCTTAAAGTCTATTTTCAATCAATATGCATTGCAGAGTTATTGAACTTTCCTACCCTGTCAAAATTACCCAATTTGTTTTTTTAATTTAGAATGGGGGAGGGTGGGGGGAAATAAAATTTAACAGAATGATCGCCCACTTTCTGACCTGATAGCCTTTTTTAAACAAAATACAGCAATTTTCTGGTTTTAACTATTAGGCCGAGAAGAAAATTCTTGCAGAATTTTTAATTTTGATTTCAAATCATGTATTTTTAAACAAGTTTTCGTTATAACACCTTTACTTTATATATCATTTGAAAGAGCGTTTTTTACTCTAATTGTTTAAATTACAATCGTTTTAAAACAATTACATCTTCCTTTCAGAATGTTGGAATACAAGACGGAAAAAAAAAAAAAAATCAAATTCACAATTTTCTTATTTCAATTAAAGCTAGGCCAAAAAGCTGCTGAAACAGCTCGCGAGATCATCAACGCGTTTGGCTAGGAACCACTACTGAACACACAATACAATGGTGGTTTAAGAAATTTTGTAGCAGCGACAAAAGTCTTGAAAATGAGGAGTGCAATGGTCGGCCATGGAATGTTGACAACGATTAATTAAGAGCCTTAGTCGAAGCCAATTCACACACAACTGTTTGAGAACTTGCTTGTGAATTAGATGTAACGTATACAATGATTTCCAACTATTTGAGAGATTGGAAAGACAAAAATTGAATGACAACCAGAAGAAACGTTATGAAGTGTCATCTTCCCTTTTATACAATAAAAACGAGACTTTCTGACTGGGTTGTGACTTGCGATGAAAAGTGGGTTCTTTACGACAACCGCCAATGCTCAGCTCAGTGTTACTGGATGACACTTCCCAAAGCCAGAGTTGCAGCAACAAAGGTCAGGCTGACTGACTGGTGGTCTGACTGGCTGGTGGTCTGCGACCAGTCTCATCTATTATTTTTTTTAATGCAGGCAAAACCATTATGGCTGGAAAATACTGTCAACGTATGGATGAAATGCACCAAAAACTTCGACAACACTCAACATTAGTCAACAAAAAAAAAAACAACTCTCCCCATGGCAATGCCTGACGGCTCATTGCTAAACCGACCCTGCAGAAGTTGAATGTATTGAGCACTGAAACTGCCTCATCCACCATACTCTCTAAACTTTTCACTACTGACTACCACTTTTTCCAAGCATCTAGACAACTTTCTATATGAGAAATGCTTAAAAAAAATCTAAGTGATATCAAAAACGCCTTCAGCGACTTTATCGCCACCTAAACGCAAGTGTATTTATGCCAGTGAAGTATTACTGGCATAAATACATTTGTTTTGCATTGGCAAAAGTGTTGATTCTGATGGTGCTTATTTCGATTAATATATATATATATATTTTTTTTTTTTTAGCTGAAATATGTGCATCTGAATTCAAAAGTTAAAAACTGCAAGAACTTTTTTGTCAACCTAATAAATTATAGATTAGGAAGAGTGTGGGGGAAGTCTTCTCACTATAGTTTTAAATAACGACTATGTGTCTCCCCTCCTCAACATTTTAAAATAAATTTTTAAATATATATTTATTACATTATTTTCAAGATCAAATATTAAAACTATATATATATATATATGAGAGAGAGAGAGAGAGAGAGAGAGAGAGAGAGAGAGTCTAGACCCCCTCCCCTCCAATCCACCAACTTAAAAAAAAAAATCGATTTTATTTACCTATTCAAAAAGAAAAATTTTAAATACGGGGAGGGGAGTCCTTAGCCCCTATTTAAAACTGTTAGGGAGCTTCTACCACCCCACCACATGGAGAACAGTCGTAAAACCTGTTTTCAATGTACACTTATCTGATTGGTTACAGAAATTCCTTGCAAAAATTACTCAATTATTCGGATACTATTTTAATTTTGTGAGCAGGGACATTTATAACAATTTTTTTATCTTCATATAAAAAACAGTTACATGTGCATTTTGGTCCCCCGAGGTTTTCAGTGGCGTTCATGCCACTTATTCCAGACGATTGCCAGATAACCATCCATTAGTTGTTCCTGAAATTTTGCTACAAATTGTATTTCATAATGGAAAATATATGTGCACAGTAAAAAAGATTTTGGGGGAAAATTCCCATTGCATCCCCAGGGACTCAAAAAAGGTAAAAAATGCTCAAAATGGCCAAAAAAAATTATACATTTTGCCGCATAACTTTTCATCTATCCATTAGATTTTTCTGAAACTTGGCCAAAATGTGGAGCCCATTACGGTTAATATAACTCCAGTATGGGTGACCCTGGCAAAATTCTGGTTCATGTCCCCGGGGACTTTAGTGCTAAAAACACCCCCTTTTTGTGGCTCTTTCATATTTCTCAACAAAAACTTGATATGTCTGACTATATAGTGGTTTTTCATGGTGGTCAACTCAAATATACATGTGTCAAGGCCTGAAACTGCACTGTTTTCCATTTACACTGGAATTCGGCATCCCTAGGGGTTTAAAAGAGGCCAAAAATGACACTTTTTGCCTCATAGCGTTTGATCCATCCATTAGATTTTCCTGAAACTTGACTAAATGTGGAGGCCATTATTCTTGATATAAATTCAGTATGGATGACACTGGCAAAATTCTGGTTCACATAAAAAAAAAAAAAAAAAAAAAAAAAAAATGCAGGTCTTTTTTTCATATTATTCAAAAACTTGATATGTATGTCTATATAGTCGTTTTTCATGGTGCTGAATTCAAATATACCTGTCTTGAGGCGTGAAACTGCATCGTTTGTCCATTTTCACTCAGATTCGGCATTCCCAGGGAGATCAAAAAAGATCAGAAATGCCCAAAATGGCAAAAAAAATACTTTTTACTCCATAAATTTTGTGAAAACGACTCACACATTTTTTGAAAAATTGATGGCTTTTCTAGGTTTTAGAGTATGCTGAAAAGGGATATCACAGGGAAAATTAGTACAGGCAAATAGTTTGAGATATAAATACCTGTCAACCTCTTAAGGATTTTTCCTATATGAACATTACTTATGAACTTCTGTAATATCCTCTCAGTGTGAGAACAGAATCTTTTTACATTAGAAGGCATCTTATCAATCCCCTACAAACGACTGCAAAATCTTTGAAGACAGATGTACCGGCTTCCAGTTCCTGTTGAAGATGAAAGACTATCACCTTTCGAGGTTGTTAACAGCTCTGTTAACAGAGGCAAACCAGGCATTCCTTTTTGCAACTGAGGAATAAAATTTGTATTGAATTTTAAGGTAGGCCTTGTTGTGTTTATCTTATCTTGCCACTGTCATGGAGTGAAAAGCATGGAGATAAAATATCTAACAGGGGTGTTTATTCCGAAAGCCGTTCTTAACATGGGGAGGTTGGGGAGTGTTTATTCCGAAAGGCATTTTCTTATTTTCAACCTCCCCATGTTAAGAATGACTTCCGGGATAAACAGGTTGGACAACCAGTGCACATTCACCGAATTTTCTTGAATTTGAATTCTTGAAAGTAATTAGCTAGAAATGGCGTTGAATAAACGTTTGCATTTCGTAGACTTAACTTCAGTTCGTCTGTGTATGCTCACTAAACCATTTCATTGAAACAAAGATGGCAGCCAATTCAAACTACTAGAAATTACATTGCATAATACAGATTTATACCTCGTAAACTATTTGGCTGCGCTAATTTTCCCTGCGATATTCATTTTCAGCATACCCAAAAACCTTTAAAAGTAGTCATTTTTTTTTAGAAAATGTTGACCTTATTTTTTATCACTAAAGCAGTTTTAAATATCTTTTCAAATCATTTTTACAATTAATTTCTTAAAATTTCGAATTTTACTGGTTTTTTTTTGTTTTTTTTACTGGTTTTATTTTGGCAGTCATAACATTTTCGATTATAATTTATAGTCCATATAAGCCAGCCCATTTTTTGCACAATCTTTATAAAAAACAAAAAACACACAATTTATAGAACAATTTTGTTTATTTCACTTTTCTATGAAAATGAAAAAGTTAACTGTTTTATTTTTCTATGTTAAAAAATAAATGAAGTGCTAGAAAATAAATATAGGTGTGTGTTTTTCTTTTTAAATAAATAGTCAATGAAAATGTCAATATGCATAAAGTACAAGCAAGCGTGATCTGTTATAGGTGTATCAGAATTTGGGGGCAAGTCGCCATAGCAAACATTTGTTTAAATAGACACTCCATGTCTACAAGCATATGACAACATAAAAATGTAATTTCAAGCCCTAATTTTTATTTCAATAAAATGAGCAAAGACCAAATTTTTAAATCCTAAAGGTTTAATCAAAAAATATACAATATTTTTTTTTTCATTGGTTTTCTTTAAAAAAGATTTCACGAAAAGCAACAAAATTAACTTGAATCGAATTTTAATATATATATAACTGCCAAAAAATCTCTTACCTGTTCCAAATTACTAAGCTATGGCTGTTTCTATTCTTCCTCTATAAGAATTTATCCATATTTATAGATTATATTCCATGTATTTTTTAAATGATAGGATTTTTCAACCAAGAGTCACGGTAAACTGTATTTTCGACAATAGTTTATCAGCCATTAAAAAGCCCGGATGTTATTCGATTTGTCAGTGTGTTACGTACGGAAGCTTGAAAGTGACAGAAATAATTATCCAGCCTTATCTCCCTTTTGTATTTTTGACATATTTCATTTCAAGTACAAAGTGACCAGCATGTGCTACCGTATATGCAAAATACTAACATTTCATTCATGGATTTTGACCAATTACAACTTAATCGCTCGACAAAATTTCCATTTTTTTTTTTTTAATATCTTAAAGAAATACATGACTATTTGATTTAATATATTTTTATTCTTTATCACGTGAATCTTTTTTTTTAAATATCAAAAAAAGAAAACATTGAATGAAATAGAAAAAAATGTCGTCAGCAGCCAATATTTACTGGCCTATGTAAACATAAGATAAGCTTCCACTTACAAAAAAGAAAAAAAAAAAAAAAAATCAATGTGGTTTTAGAAAAAAAAAGTGTTAAACATTGGACTTTACAGGTAAATTTCCAAAAAACATTTTAAATATGCATATTTTATTTATTGATCTTTTATCTTCAATCTGTGATATATTAAACTTTGGTGAGTAAATTAATTATACAAATTTGAATAGACATTTTAAAAATGGGGGGGGGGGGTGAATTTAACAAAAAACGTTTGTCTAAAATACAACATTTAGTTTATTGGAAAGAGCATAACATTTCACATTGACCCTGAAAATATAAAAATTTAACCAATAGAAAAATTGATAGATTTTTTAAGTTTAAAAATTGAAAAATATTTAACTCGTAAAATTCAATTGATTTCATTACGTAAAAAAAAAAAAAAAAAAAATGGCTGCATGAAGGTGTGCCGTCATTTTGTAAATATTTTGTAAATACTGTTTTTTAAAAAATAAAAAATATTTTTCATTTTTTAAACAACTTTAATAGTTTATTTTGGAAGTATATTCCATAAAGAAAATAAACAACCCACTTTAAACAGAGAAATTACAAGCTTTTTTGTTTTTCTTAATATTTTATTCGCAGTTTCATGTTAGGGGTGTCAAAAATTCCAAAAATTCTGATACACCTAATGATCTGTCAATAAGAAGAGGCTTTAGAAAACTTGAACAATTGCATTGAAAAAGAAAAATAAGAAACAATTTTAAACTGAATATTAATTAAAAATAGAAAAATAAGAATTCAAATGTAAATGTTGTTGTGTTTCAATATTAAAAGTAAAACATTGTTGTTTCATGCATTATGCATTTAAAAAAAAAAACAAAAAAAAAACAGAGACACGATTCAATTTATATTGAAACTGAGCTTTATTCAATAGTAACAAAAAAAAAAAGGGGGGGTACTTCTGCAGTATTTGGGCGAACGCCATTGTTGGGGGGGGGGGGCGACAACTCCACTTTCTTTTTAGTCAAATAAATAACAAATAAAGTTTTTTTTTTTTCTGAAGCACAAAAATATTTGAAAACCAAAACATTGAATAAAAATGTATCAAAATATAATTGTAAAAACATTTATTGAAAAATCTGTGTAATAAAAAAATAATTTTAAAACAATTTTTGAATTAAAACATCGGATTTTTATAAAATACTTTTTTTTTTTTTTTTAAATAAATAATTTTAATGAAACATTTTTCAAATTAAAGCAACATTGAAGGGTCAACAATAAATAGGAACAAATTAATAATTTAGATGAAAGTACGAGTTATTGTCCTGTTTTTTAACCGAAAAGTGCCACCTGGCGACAGTTTAGTAAAACACACCAAAAAATATGGCACTTACCTGAATACTGCAGAAGTGCCAAAAAAACAAATTATGAATGTAAATTTACATATGTTCGAAGCAGGATACAATCAAATATTGCAAAAAATTGAATTTAAGAAATAAAGTAATAAAATTAAAAACAAATTAAAAAAAAATGTGGCAGCAATTTTAATACATACAAATAATTTCAATATAAACATTGACTTAAAAATAATTTTTTTTTTAAATCAAACTCATAAAAAATCCATTGGATAAGAATGAGTTTCTAAATAAAATCGTTATTATTTCAAAATGGCCCATATTTTGTATAAGTATCAAAATTTGATTAATTAATGAATTTTGGGTTATAATGCTGGTTGATGCAAAAAAAAAAAAAAAAAAAAATTATCACTATTTGGAAATATAAACACATTTTAGTATAAACTTTTTTTGTTAATGGAAATATGTTGGTTTCTGGACTTACTCTTGAGAATGAGAATAAACATTACTTTTTCAAAAAAAAACAAAACTTCTGGGTTAATAAAGTGCGCACATATTTTTGCCGCACCTGTGGCAAAAATTTGCACATACAACAATGGCCCCTACTTAATAGCAAAGAATTACATTACTTAATACCTAGAAAAATACTTATTATTTGCAGAAAATTTAAATGCGACATTCGTTTTCAGCACACTCGAAAACCTATAGAAAACAAGTTTTTTTTTTTTGTTTTTTTTTAAGTAGGTGTTGTGTTGGTCTACCAGGTTACAATAAAAACCACACCTAAAAAAAAAAAGACCCCCCCCCCCGCCAGAAGGTGGCCACAAAGTGGATGCTCATTTTACATTAAATTAATATAGAAAAGTAATCCCCCACTTTTTGAAACTATAATTTCTTAATATCTTGTTAAGTACGAATTTCCTGGAATGTTAGACGTCATTTTCATTTTCAACACTCTCGAAAACCTTTAATCGTGGTAATTTCCAAGGATTTTTTGAGGGTGAAAAGATACAGCACCTTTACCAAGAGCACAAACTGAAAACAAATCTCATGTAAAAATTATGTAACAGGTTAAAAAAATAAAAATAAATTTTAATTTCTGACCAAAAATTCACTTGGAACTTCTGCATTATTAGGGAGTGATAACTCCAATTTCTTCTTGGTCAAATAAATAACAAACAAGATTTTTTTCCAAGTAAAAATATTTGAAAACCAAAAGATTTATTGTATAAAAATGTTTGAAAAGTTCGCATAAGAAAATATAAGGCACTTCTACACTATTGGGACGAAATTCCAGAAATCATAATACTGAATTTCACATGAAAACAATGGTATCTACATATTCCTCGTATTTTTAAGAGGATTATATCCAAAAATTATGAAAATCGATAATTATTTATGAAAGAAAATAAAGAGAATTTGATGAAAATGATAGTAATACATAGGAAAGTTCAAAAGGGAGGTAATTTTCCGTCCGAATTAAACAAAGATGGCAGCAAATTTTCACCTGTTAACACGATTAAAGTGGTTTTGTTTAATAATTCAGAAATATTCAGGTAATTTCGACTGCATAATTTGGAAGCTACCATTTTAATTAGAATTGACAAAATTAATTGAAACTATTGTTTTTTTATCTGAAAACTCCATTTCTCGACTATAAAATCTTGTCTCAATTCTGTAGAAGTGCCAAATATAATTTTAAGAAAACAATTTTGAAATTAAATTAATTTTATATAAATAGTTTTTGGCAATCTTTCATTTTAGGTACGTAAAATAAAAAAATTTCCCAAATAAAAACTGACTCAGATAAAGCGGTAAAATAAATAAGAAATGTTTATATTAAAGCTATCTACCTTCTTCTATCTTCTATAAATATAAAAGCGAAAATGTATGTATGTTCGCTTTTTCTGTATGTCTACAAAAGGCTTTTTTCAGAGAAGCGGTCAGTCAGTTCACAACTTTTTAAAACTTTTTATATCACATGTAAATCGTAATATCTCAGAGTTAACAACGGAGCTTGCCTGTCTATTTAATTTGCTCGACTTCGGGAAGATAAATATTCAACATTTGTCGCTCACCGCATGTAGATTAATCTTTTTCCTATAATAAAAGCGACACTAATTCTGGTGGTATTTTTCGTCTATCGCCAGAAATGTCCGAAAGCAATCAGCTTTGATCAATGTGGAAATATTTTCCATATATCAAACAATTGCTATTCAATTTGGACAAGGGGAGCTGGTCCCCCCTCCCACCAACATCTCGGTAAAATAAAAATAAAAATGGCGTTCCCGCAGTAAATGAAATACTATCCCCGCAGTCAAACTTGACCTCATTACGTCATTAAAACGTGCACCTGCAAAATCTAAGTAAAGTTAAATAAATTCAAACGTGTTTCTGTTAGCATCTCGCCCAATGGTTAAAACCGTCACACTTTTTTTTTTTCACACTTTAATTTCCAACTTTGCCTCAAGGGTTCGGGTTCGATCCTCATACTTACCTACCAAAACATTTTTTTTTTGTTATTTTACCCCCCCCCCCGGAGTTTCCACACACACCTCCAAACACCTGGGCAACGCCGGGTACCCCTCGCTAGTCTATAAATATAAAAGCAAAAATGTATGCATGTATGTGTGTTCGCTTTTTCTGTATGTCTACAAAAGGCTCTTTTCAGAGAAGCGGTCGCTTGCTTCACAACTTTTAAAAACTTTTTATATCACATGTAAATCATAATATCTCAGAGTTGCCAATGGAGCTTGCCTGTCTATTTAATTTGCTTGACTTCGGGAAGATAAATATTCAACAGTTTTCGCTCGCCGCATGTGGATTAAGCCTTTTCCTATAATTAATTCTGGCGGCATTTTCTGGTTTCCCACTACCCCCGCGTTCCACAGTAAATGAAATGCTACTCCGCAATCAACAGTTGACCTCATTAAGTCATTAAAACGTGCACCTGCCAAATCTAGGTAATTAAATTTAAACGCGTTTCCGTTGGTATGTCGCGATGGTGCAATGGTTAACGTCGCATGTTTTTTTTTTCACACTTTAGTTTACAATTTTGCCTCAAAGGTTCCGGTTCGATCCTCATACTTACCTACCAAAACATTTTTTATTTTATTTTAACCCCCCCCCCCCGGAGTTTTGATTTACCCAAAACCACACACACCTCCAAACACCCAGGCAACGCCGGGTACCCCTCGCTAATCTATATATATATATATATATATAAATAAAAGGCAAAATGTGTGTGACCATTTCGTGTATGTCTCGCAAAGGCTTCTTTCGCACACGCTCCTGGGTTCGTTACGATTGCTTACAACCGTTTATATAATAATATTAGGTCCTATATAATAATATCTAGGATTTAGGAAAGCGCGTAGCGTATAGATTTATTTACATCGACTTTTACAAAATTATTGCTATTTTGGCTTCTCACGTGTTGATTGGGCTTTTTCATATAAAAAGCGAAACTAATTCAAAGCTAACGGTATGTTCTCGGCATCGCGCCGGAACAAAGGTCCAGAAGCATCAGCTTTGATCAATCTTGTATATCAGACAGTTGCTATTCAATCTGGACAATTGGGAACTGCTTTCCCCCTCCCCAACATCTGTTGGGGGAAAAAAAACAGTCAAATTTGGGTAAACAAACCCAAACGCTGCGTGACTTCTATTTGACTGTCTTAATATGGTCAAATGGAAGCAGCAGAGTTAACTTTTATTTCGCACGCCTGTTTTTATAGTTAAATAAATAAATTCAAACCTGTCTACGTTGTATGTCGCGGTGGCCCAATGGTTAACATCAGTTTTTTTTTTTCACACATTAATTTTCAACTCAAGGGTACGGGTTCGATCCGCATACTCACCTACAAAAACATTTTTTTTCATTATTTAACACCCCCCCCCCCCCCGGGGAGTCTTGATTTACCTCAAGACACCCGGGCATCGCCGGGTACCCCCCGCTAGTTCTATATAAAGGGCAAAAATGTGTGTGGATGTGTGTGTGTTTGTATGTCTTGTAAAAACTTTTGACACAAGCGACAGATCCTCATAAGATCAGTATCGTTTTCAAGCTCGATCCTTCGAACGACAAATATAAAAAAATTGGCCCAAAACATTCATTCTTCCACCCTCAACTGGGCAATTTTGTACAAAGAAGGGTCGCTTTTTTTGCCGACATTTTAGCAAATCATCATCACTGTTGGATTGACTACACTTAATTTCAAAGCTCTCGACCTCCGGTTTTGCCATGGAGACATCAGCTAAGACATTACATTTTTTTTTTCTTTCTTTACGGGTTTGAGCCTGCTTGCCACCATTTTTTTTTTTTTTTTTTTTTTTTTTTAAAAGACCTCTCTACACCCAAACTGCCTACTGTTGTTATGATTCCCCCCACTAACACTTTTTTTTTTTTTAAATTTTATTTTAAAAATCGCTCCTCCCCGGGGGTTCCTTACTCCACACACCCAGGCAACGCCGGGGAACCCCGCTACTACCACTTTTTTTTAATTTTTTTTTTATTTTGCTCAGCACACACCTCCAAACACCGGGGCAATGCCAGGCACCCAGGCTAGTCAAATAATAAAACGAATATTTTATTTACAAAAATTAATTTAGTTTTAACACTTTCTGTTAACGAAACAAAAGGCACTTGTACAGTATGTGGACGGCGGCCATCTTTTCTTTGTCAGAAAACATTTGAATTAATAATTTGTTGTTGACCCTTCAAAGTTGTTTTAATTAAAAATGTTTCATTTAAATTATTTGTTCGAAAAAAAAAAAAAAAAAAAAAAAAAAAAAAGCTATTTTACTTTATAAAAATCTAATGTTGCTTTCATTACAAAATTGTTTTATTAAAATTATATTTTCTTATGCAGACTTAAATAAATGTTTTTATAATTATATATAGATACATTTTTGTACAATAAATGTTTTGGTTTTAAAATACTTTTCTGTTCAGAAAAAAAAAAATCTTATGATGCTAGTGCACTTATTGATCCGCGCTATTTTTCAAATACTATTTTCAAGTTTGAAGTTCGGTTTTTATTAAATTGCTAGGTGAAAATATAGAAATGTACACAGCACCCTCCCATCCCCATGTTAAGAATGGTTTTCTATATAATAACGTTATTATTTCAGCAGGGATCAATACATGAGTACCAATCTTGTTTGTTACAAGAATTGTTTAAACTAAATTAATTCTTCTGAATAAAATATTTGCTTTCTTTGATCAGACATAAGTGCTTTTTTTTTGCTTTTTTTTTTTTTTTTTGTATTCCTTGGGCGTTAAGTTCAATGGCAGCCAACATAATAGTCGCTCCCTTAGTCGCCTCCTTAGTAAAGTTTAATGCATGCGCACGTAACATGTTTTATTTATTTACTTACGTTGCCTTAGTAACTAAACGATTTATTGATAATTCCGCATTTTGACAAACAACGATTTAGTAAAACTGTATTTCATATTTAATATACAAATGTTTATAATATTAATCGTTAAAATGTAAATCCTAAAACCTAATAAAATTATAACAAAGATTAATTATTAATTACTGTTTGAAAAAGATAAACAAAGGTTAAAAAAAAAAAAAAAAATCATTAAGTCCCTTCTGCTTTTCCATATTCCGTATAGTTAACACAAGTCTGATGTTACAGGATCATGTGCTGTGCTCTGTTCTTCATAACACAACCGTTTGGCAGACACTAACGACCTGGCTACGTCCCTGCTAGCTTGGATAAATACTTTTGCAGTTTTAAAATAGTTACAATAACATCAGAGCGTCTTCATTTACACTGAATATCTACAGAATGCCAATATCAATATATTACATATGAATCAGTCCCCTGTGGAATTTTCACAGGTTCCGCTAATATATTCTTTTTACGTGCCATTATGGCGGTGGTGGCGCCTAGCATGCTTTTCTTCAGATGTTGTCAAATAGAGTTCAAGTGTCCGATCCAGCAGAAACGCCAGTCCAATGTGCATTAAATAATAAAAAAGGCTGCTGTTTAAAGCACTGTTGATATGGAATGCAAAATTCTAAATTTTGCATTCCATATCAACAGTACTTTAAAGAATCCGATTTTTTTTTTTTATTACTTAAGTTTTTTTTATATAATATAAATAATATATATATATATATATATATTATTTATAACAAAAAAAAAATCTGTGATAAAACTTGTGAAGAAACAAATGTGTTATTTCAAAAAGACACCATTTATAGAAATGTAAATAATAAAAATGAACATTCACTGCCCCTTAGATTTTTTTTTTTTTCCCATTTCGACTTTTCAACTAAATTGAACTCTTCTTCCAAGGAGCAAGGACTTGGAAAAGTTTCTTGGAAAGAGCATAAAATTTCACAATGACCCTGAAAATATCGTAAAAATAGAATCAATAGAAAAATTTTGATAGATTTTTAAAGTTTAAAAATTGAAAAATACTGAACTCGTAACAGTCAATTAATTTCATTACTGTTTTTTTTTTTTTAAATAATATTTCTATTACTTTTTATACAACTTTAATAGTTTATTTTGGAAGTATAACCTATAAAGAAAATAAACAACCCCCCCTCCTTTAAAAGAGAAATTACGAGTTTTTTATATTTTATTCGCAGTTTCGTGTTAGGGGTGTCAAAAATTCTTACAAAAATTCTAATACACCTACCACTTGGCAATATAAAATTTAATATAAAATGAGCACCCACTTTCTGGTCACCTAATAATTTTTTGTTTTGTTTTTTGGGCTGTCCAAAATTTCTCATTTGGGGGGGGGGTAAACTTTTACTTACTTTCCACCTTAATCACTTTTCTAAAATGACATAGATTTTCGGGTATGCTGAAAACGAATACCACAAAAATGTTCGTACACAAATGCCCATCACTGATAACATAAGGAATTACATTGATATTCGGAAAACTACTTGTTTGCGACAGTATTCGTTTTCAGCATAATCAACAACTTACAAAAGTCGTCATTTATTTTTAAATACATGTATTTGGTGACTTTAACGCCCACCACAGAAACCACCACAGAAATTGGCTTGGCTTGGCTTCTCTAACTACACTGACACAGTTGGTAGCGTCATCCATAACTTTGCTATATCCCATTCCCTGACACAGACAGTAACATTCCCGTCAGGATCAGCAAGCCTCACTTTTGGATCTATTTTTGACAACTGCTCCTGATGATTGTGTAACAAATGCTCATTGCCCACTCGGGAATGCTGATCATGTTGTGATAATGATATACATTACTTTAAACTCTCGACCCCAAGTTGAAGAGCCATTGTTCAAAACGAGAAGGTACTACAATAAGACTGACTGGGATGCCATTAGAGATCACATCAGAGACACCCCATGGGGAAATATCTTTTCTCTTCCAGCAGAACAGTGCGCAAATGAGACTACTGAATGGTTCAGAGCAGCAATTGAAGCACATGTTCCTACACGGAAGTTCTATAGTAAACCCCACTCCTCCAATGGTTTACTTCTGCATGCGCAGCCATTACTCAGAGGCAACATGCATACTGTAGATTTATCCGGCATAATTCCTGTATAAACAGACAAAAGTTTATAGAAGCTAGAAATAATTGCAAGAAAGTAGTAGCAGCAACAGCTAAAGTTAAATATACTGAAACCACCAGGAAACGCATTGAAGCGCAAAAATTAGGAACTCGTGATTTTAGAAAATCTACATTAGTGTAGTAAATAATGGGCAATCGACAATACCCCAACTATCAAACAATCGTGAGGTTTTTTACACAGCAACTGAGAAAATTAACATGCTTGCCCGTCAGTTTGCCTCAAACTGTACCTTGAACCAAGCAAGCCATTCCCTGCCCTGATTTTCCTCTGCGGACAGAAACTACACTAGATGATCTAAAGATCACACCCTCCCTAGTACATGATATCATAAAAAACCTAAATACCTCAAAAGCATGCGGACCTGACCTCATCCCAGCTGTGCTATTAAAAAAAATGCTCTGCTGAGGTCACTCCTGTTCTCTCTAAACTCTTTAACAAATGCCTTAACGAATCTTGCTTTCCTGGCTGCTGGAAAACTGCTTCTGTGGTATCAGTTTACAAAAACTCTGGCGAAAGAACTGACCCATTAAATTATCGCCCCACTAAGCCTCTTCACCAAAATATTTGAATCCTTAATTAATCAAGCTCTAGTCCACCACCTTACAGTTGCTAAACTTCTGTCAGACCACCAATATAGATTTAGGCAAGCTCATTCTACTGCAGATATTCTAACTGTAATTTCTTAACGTTTATACCAAGCACTAGATAAGGCAGGGGATGGGAGGGCAGTAGCCCTAGATATATCTAAGGCTTTTGACAGGATATGGCACGATTGTTTTCTCATGAAAATAAAATCCTATGGTATTACTGGACGAATGCTTAGCATAATTAGATCCTTAAATGAGAGAAGAATCCAGGTTGTCCTCGATGGGCGTACGTCCAAAAAATTTGATATAAATGCGGGTGTACCTCAGGGATCGATCCTTGGACCTTTATTATTTCTGATATTCATAAATGACTTACCTGATAAAATTGGCTCTGAAATGGGTATATTTGCCGACAACATCAGGCTCTATAGCAGGCACGTGGGGAAAACTAATGAACACAGATCTAAGGTAATGACCGAAACCCTAGAGGAAGACCTTCAGTCCGTAGTGGAATGGAGTTAGAAATGGATGGTAACATTCAATGCTGCCAAGACAAAACTAGTTTCCTTTAATAATTACATGAAACGTTACTAACCACCAATAGCTATGGCTAGAGATACTTTACCTGAGAGCACTTCGTTCAAGCTCCTTGGCTTAACGTTCACAGGAAACATGGGTTGGAATAGATACATCGAGATCATTGCTAAGGCTGCTGCAAAGAAGGTGGGCTCTCTCTATCGTGCTAGAAAGTTACTTACGCCTGAAAGTATCCTGTACCTCTACAAAGCCACCATTCGCCCATGTATGGAGTATTGCTGTCACATTTGGGCTGGTGCATTTGCTACTAGTCTCTCGCTCCTGGACAAAGTCCAAAAGAGAGTCGCCAACCTAATAGGTCCCGAACTGTCATCTAAACTTCAGCCCTTGTCCTACCCACGATCCCACTACCTTTTTTACAAGTATTTTAATGGTGGATGCTCTAACGAACTACAAGCCCTTGTACCCCCCTTGATGAAAAATACCCCCAAACAGCAGCGAAGTCCCACCCCTACACAGTTGAGATCCCTAGATGTAAGAAAGCCCTTTACATATTCCCCAGAACTGCAAGACTTTGGAACTCTCTTCCAGTTTCCTGTTTCCCTAACTGCACTGACATGCAGAAGTTCAAGAACAGATATCTTGCTGCTAAACTCCCTACATAGTACCCCTGCAACTCAGGTCCCTGATAGGAGCCCCCTACATCAAAGTGGCAGTGTGCCTTGTTTGGAGTGAAAATGTAATTAAAAAAAAAAAAAAAAACAGACGTGTGTGTGTGTAAATACTTAACAGGCAAGCTCTTAAACTACTGGTCACATAACACTGAAATTAACAGAAAATAGTAATTATTAGGGCTATGACAAGAGAATATTCTTTTCATTGTTTTGACACTTGAGTATACAAGTTAGAAAAGCATTTCATCCAAGGCATGAAAATTGTTAAACAAAATGTTTTTACTATAGGCTTTAAAAATAAAGGTACAAGATTCAATTTGAAATTTATCTTCAAAGTGTACTTTTATAAATTTTACAAAGTAAGGTATAAAAATTTTTTAACTTATATCGTATCTTTTTAAGATTATATTGTATTTAATTTATTAATTTGGATTTAAAAAAAGATGAATGTGATTTTGTATGTATTTATAAAAACTCTATTTCAGATTGTATTTCTCCTCACACCACAACTCATTTTTGCAACTCCCTCTTTGTATTATTACAGGTCTGAATATTCTGTTTCAGTTTGTAATTCTCACACCACAACTCTTTTTTGCAATTCCCTCTTTGTCATACATGTCTGAATAATGAGAAAATCTGAATTTATTTTCACAAAAACTTTAAAATAACTTTAGATTATATTTTTTTAAACTTCTTTCAGAATAGAAAATCTTTACAATTTAATAAGAAACATATTTCATATAGGTTTCATTAAAAATATTCAGTAGATAACGAGAAAAATAGAGATGAAAATTTCAAAAGGACTGTATAATCAGTTACGCTCAATAGTAGTCCTCACTAGCAAAAGACTTTTATTGTTATTCTATTATTATTTAAAACATTTTGTGTCCTGCGCTTTCGCGCGAGGACTAATATTAGACACAATCAATTGAGAACCACATCAGCCTATCTAAAACCATATAAGATATTAACTGATATATACTCGAGAGTCAAAATAATGAAAAGAATATTCTCTTGTCATAGCCCTAATAATTATACACCAAGGCTGGTCTTTGTTTGGGTTGATGAATAATGCATACAGACATATCAGCATGTTGAAATGTGAAATGTTCTATTGGCCGACATGTTTATACTTTCTGCATATACACACACAAATTTCAAGATCATTTCAAATTCAAGTTTAAATTTAACTAGCCTGGATGTCTGGCATTGCCCGAGTGTTTGGAGGTGTGTGTTGAGCAAAATAAAAAATTTTTTAAAAGTCGTAGTAGGCAGGCAGGCTTCAACCCATACCGTGAAGGAGGAAAAGAATGTAAAAAAAAAAAAAAAGTGACAGCTTTGCTGTTGCGCCCATCGCTAAACCAGAAGTGACGAAGGTTTAAATTAAGGCTAGTCAATCGAAAAGAAGGGATGACTTTTGAAAATATCGGCAAAAAAAGCGACCCCTTCCTATAGAAAAGTGCCCAGTTGAGGGTGAAGGAATTAATGTTTTTGGCCAATTTTTTAATATTTGTTGTCCGAAGGGTCGAGCTTCCAAATGATACCGATCTGGTGAAAATCCATCACATCTGTCAAAAGTTTTAGCCAGACATACAAACATACATACATACATTTAAACAGACAGGTGAGATTTATGTAATAGACTAGAGGGGGTACCCGGCATTGCGCGGGTGTATAGAGGTGTGTGTGGTAGCCGGAGGGGGGGGGGGGTCAAAACCAAAGAATAAGCGAAGTAAATAACCCTTACGGATTTCGTTTTTCGGACTCACTTCCTCACCTTCGGTGTTTTTTTCCACTACGTTTCGGCCGTATCATCCTTCGGGCTTCTTCAGGTGTATCTTGAACTCGGGAACTGTTTTTTTGAATTTCGAACCCAACCCTTTATTGTTATGGGGGGGTACCATGTTCTCGTTCCATTCAGGCCGTCCCTGCTGCTACCGCTTAATGCTGTTGCGTCTATCGCTGCCATTGTGTTGTCACTGCCACTGCTTTCGCTCAGGATTGAACTCAGCACCTTTGGAGACTTGCAATATCTGTTCCAACATCTTAGAAGGTGCTGAGTTCAATCCTGAGCGAAAGCAGTGGCAACACAATGGCAGCGACAGCGATAGACGCAGCAGCAACAGCATTAAGCGGTAGCAGCAGGGACGGCCTGAATGGAACGAGAACATGGTACCCCCGTAACAATAAAGGGTTGGGTTCGAAATTCAAAAAAAAACAGTTTCCGAGTTCGAGATACACCTGAAGAAGGCCAAAGGATGATACGGCCGAAACGTAGTGGAAAAAAACACCGAACGTGAGGAAGTGAGTCCGAAAAGCGAAATTTATAATGAAATTTCCTAATCCCAGAACTATAGAGAATTAATATCTGTTTAAATATTAAAAAAAAAAAAAAAAAAAAAAAAAAAAACAATGTTAAAACTTCTTTTAAAAAAATCGTTGCCCGGGTGTTTGTGTTGGGGGGGGGGGGGGGCTTAAAAAAAAAAGTTTTGGTAAGTAGTTAGGATCGAACGCGAAGCCTTGAGGCGAAGGTGGAAAATAAAGTGTGCAAAAAACCTGACACGTTACCCACTCGACCAGCAAGAAAGATTAATTGAAACACATTTGAATTTATTTAACCATTAAAAACATAATTCACATGTGGCTGCAATAAAAGTTAACTTCGCTACTTCTACTTGACCTCATTAATGAGGTCAAATAGAAGTAGCGGAGTTAAGTTTTACTGTGGGGCAGCTTTTGGATTTGTTTACCCAACATTGACTGGTGGTTTCCCCCAGATGTTGGGGGAAGGGGGAACCAGCTCCCCCGAAAAAGAGGATTGTCCAAATTGAATAGCAATTGTCTGATATAAGGAAAAACTCCCCATTGATCAAAGCCGATTGCTTTCGGATGTTCCCTGGTGCGATTACCGGGAACTGTGCCTTAGCTTTTAAATAAATTTCAATATTATACCAAAAAGCCGAACAAACACAAGACGGGCTGAAATATCAAGACTTTCGTAAAAATCGACGTAAATAAATCTAGACGCGATGCGCGTTCCCAAATCCTAAATATTATCTAGAGGGTATATAAACACTTCTAAGCAGTAGTAATCCCCCCCCTCCCACCTGAGAATCGCGGCGAAAAAAGCCTTTGCGAGACATACGTAAAATGATCACACACATTTTGCCTTATATATATATATATATATACTAGCGAGGGGTACTCGGCGATGCCCAGGTGTCTTGAGGCAAGTCAAAACTCCCGGGGGGAGGGGGGGGGGGTTAAATAATAAAAAAATGTTTTGGTAGGCGAGTATGAGAATCGAACCCGTACCCGTTAGTTAGAAATTAATTTGTGAAAAAAAAAAAAACGGGCGACGTTAACCATTAGGCCACCGCGACATGCAACATACACAGGTTTGAATTTATTTATTTTACTATAAAAACAGGCGTGCGCAATAAAAGTTAACTCTGCTGCTTCCATTTGACCTAATTAAGAAGGCCAAATAGAAGTCACGCAGCGTTTGGGTTTGTTTACCGAAATTTGACTTTTTTCCCCCAACAGATGTTAGGAAGGGAAAGCAGCTCCCCCCCAATTGTCCAGATCGAATTACAACCTCTGATATACAAGATTGATCAAAGCTGATTGCTTCTAGACGTTTTTCCCGGCGCAGTTCCGAGAATACATCCGTTTGAGTTTAGTTTCACTTTATACTAAAAAGCCCAATCAACACGCGAGAAGCCAAAATAGCAATAATTTTGTAAAAATCGACGTAAATAAATCTAGACGCTACATGCGTTCTCAAATGTTACATATTATAATGTATGGCCTATATAAACAGTTCTAAGCAATAGTAAACTCCCCCCCCCCCGGGAGCGTGTGCGAGAAAAGCCTTTTGAAGACATACACGAAATGGTCACACACATTTTGCCTTTTATATATATAGATAGACTAGCTGTACCCTGCCACGAGTGCTGTGGCTTAATTTCGTGTAATGGAAAATTCTAATAAAAAGAGAAAATGCATGTTTCTTATATTCTTATTCCAAAAAGTAAAAAAAAAAAAAGAAAAAGGCGAAAATAAAAAAATATGGTACTCTTGCAGAATTGGATCCGGATCTTCGGGAGTTACCATCAATCATGGCTTGGGCTCGACCAACATTCAGTGGATTAAGCCGAAAGTTGCTAAACCATTGAAACGCTAAATAGTTTTCTTTTTTATTGTATTCAAAAATGTGAGTTTTTAATTAATATTTCGGTAAGGGGGGGGGGTTACTATACACAGATTCGAAAAAGTTGTTCAAAAACGAATAAATGAAAGCAAAGGTAAGGGTAAATTACGTTTCTATCTAACTGGATAATTTTTTAGTGTTTTTATTTAATGTAAAATGTTTAATCAGCTCAAAAATGCAGTGTTTATCTATGTATTTGAAAAAGACGAATGGCCGCGGACTCTGTCGAATATGTTAAGTTTGGGAAATCAGTTAAAAACTATACAAAACAATGTCAGACACCTACTGATTATATGTTATTGTGACATCGGCTGACATATTCGGTGGGTTTCTGATAGTATTTTGTATAGTTTTTTAGTTTTAAATCATTTTCTCAAACTTAACATCATCAACAGTGTCCATCACCATTTGTATTTATCAAATACACTGATTAACACTGTTCTTCGAGCCGACTAAACGTTATAGTAAATAAAACGGGTTTGTATTACTAAACACAGAAACGAAAAAGTTGTTGAAAAATAAATATAACAAATAAATGTTATCAAAAGGCAAGAGAAGTTACTTTTCTACCTAACTGGATAAGATTTTAGTGTTTTTATTTAGTGTAAAATGTTTAATCGGTTTGAAAAAATGTAGTGTTTATCTGTATATTTGAAAAATACAAATGGTGGCAGACTGTTGAACACATTAACTTTCGGAAAATGAGTTAAAACTAAAAAAACTATACAAAATACTGTCAGGAATTCACTCAATATATGTTACTGTGACATAGGCAGACATGTATTCAGTGGTTTTTAACAGTATTTTGTTTAGTTTTTTTTTAGTTTTAACTCATTTTCCCAAACCTAATGTGTTAACACAGTCTGCCGCCATTTGTAATGTTCAAATATAACAGTAAACGCTTTTTGAGCCGAATATAAATTTTGCATTAAAAAAACAAAAACAATTATCCATTTCGGTAATAAAGTAACATATCTTGCCTTTGATAATATTTGTTAATAAGGTCACGTGAGTCGATTAATGGGTGCCAATGCACTTACTGATCCGCGCTATTTTTTTTTTAAATCGTATTTCCAAGCTTAATTAAAGTTTTGTTTTTATGGTATTTTTTTTTAGATTAGGTCCACCTCCACAATTTTCTTTTAAATGACAACTTTTATAGGTTTCCAACTATGCTGAATACAGAAATCGCATTGAAATTTTGCAGAAATAAGTAGTTATCGAGATATAGATAGTTGTTTTATGCATTGTATTCTTTGGCGGACATCTTTGTTACGTGCTTAGATTTGTTTATGACATGCGCAAGCGTGTAAAAAAGACGGCTGCCAGAGATTACAATGCATTATACAAATTTTTAATATCTCGATAACTACTTATTTCTGCAAAATTTCAATGCGATTTCCGTATTCAGCATAGTCGAAAACCAACAAAAGTCGTCATTTAAAAGAAAATTGTGGAGGTGGACCTAATCTAAAAATTTACTGTTTTCATTCAATTGTAAGGTTAAAGTACAGAATAGGTACAAAAGCTTCTTTCTTAGAACTGCACGCCTGTGGAATTGTCTTCCGTTTTCTTGCTTTCCGGCTGACTACAATATGGTTGTCTTCAAGTCTAACGTAAATAAGTTCTTGATGAGCCATTCCATATAAGTTATCAAATTTACCAAATTTTCATTACTAATGATTACTATATTGTCCAATTTCTACTGTACACTCTTTAACCCTTATCCTTGAGTGGCCTCTTGGCCTTGATAATGTGGTGATGCCTATGTAAAAAAAAACACCCTCTTCTCCCAATGTTAAGAATGGCTTTTTAAATAACGTTATTATTTCAGCACGGATCAATAAGTGCACGAGTACCCAATTTCTTTATAAGCATTCATATTCTTATATAAAAATAACTTCTGTAAAAAAAAAAAAAAAAAAAAAAAAAAAGAAAAAACGTGCACTTTCAATCTTTGTTAAAAAAAGGTTTTCTTGAAAAAAAAAACCCAAAAAATACGGTAAAAAAAGCAAAGAACAAAACGTTAATCGGTATTCATGCAGAGAGTGATCCTTGCTGAAATAATAACGTTATTATTTAAAAAGCCATTTTTAACATGGGGAGGGGGTTTTGTACCTATTCTGTACTTTAACCTTACAATTGAATAAAAAACATATTATAAAACTTTAATTAAACGTGGAAATGCGATTTAAAAAATAGCGCAGATCACTCTCTGCATCAGCACCGAAAGTACAGAATAGTTAGAAAACATCCTCCCTCCCCATGTTAAGAATGGCTTTCTAAATAATGTTAATGATTCAGTACTGTTCCTTGTTTGCTTAAGTTTAATTTTTGTTTATTAAATTGTTAGGTGAAAGTCCAGAATAGTTACAAAACACACCTATCCCCATGTTAAGAATGGCTTTCTAAATAACGTCATTATTTCAGCGGGGTAGCTTCTCTGCATAAGTACCACGTTTTGTTTTTAAATTGTTAGGTGAAAGGGCAGAATAGTTACAAAATACCATCCCCATGTTAAGAATGTCTTTCTAAATAACATTATTTCAGCACGGTATTTTCTATGCATACGTACTATCTATTTTTGTTTATTTAACTGCTAGGTGAAAGTATAGAATAGATGCAAAACTCCCTCCCCATGTTAAGAATAGCTTTCTAAATAACGGTATTATTTCAGCACGGTACCTTCTCTGCATAAGTACTATCTTTTGTTTATTAAATTATTAGGTGAAAATATAAAATAGTTACAGAACACTCTCCCTTTCCCATGTTAAGAATGGCTTTCTTAATAGCGTTATTTCAGCACGGTACCTTCTCTGCATAAGTACCATTTTTTGTTTATTAAATTGTTAGAATAGTAACAAAACGTCCTCCCCATGTTAAGAATGGCTTTTTAAATAACGTTATTAATCTATTATTATATTATTATGGTACTTTCTTTGCATAAGTACCATGTTTTGTTTATTAAATTGTTAGGTGAAAGTACAGTACTCATGCAGAGTGATCCGTGTTGTAATAATAACGTTAATATTTAAAAAGCCATTCTTAACATGGGGAGGGGAGGGTGTATTTTAACCTTATAATTGAATAAAAAAACATAATAAAACTTTAATTAAACCTGGAAATACGATTTAAAAAATAGCGCGAACCACTCTTTGCATTAGCACCAAATATTATTTAAGCAAGTTACCAATCCGTAAAAAAAAAAACTGTACTTTTACCAACCAATCTTATATCGAAAAACAAAAAATAACTCAAAAAGCAAGCGACAAACGTTTTTTTTGGCCTTATATAATAAAGAAAAAATGTGTAAATTAAAAAATTTGGAAGATAAACAAATGAATTATGTTTTTTTTTTGTTTTTTTTTACTTATCGAGTAAACAGAAAATGAAATCTACGTCGTTTCGTCAATTCGTGGCTGTGAAATGAATCGAACCGGAAGTTCAGTTTTATCAACAAAGCAGGTTCGCACTAACGGTTAAAAAAATATATTTATTTTATTTAATATTTTAATAATTTGCGAGGTAAATTTATTTTAATAACATAAAAACATCCCTCGACTCTAAAGATGGGTTGTCTGAAAATTTCAAATAAATTGGTAACGTAGAAATATGGTTTTATTCACTTGTAACAAACCAAGAATTACATATATATATATATATATATATATATAGATTATTATCTTTATCTCAATACCAACAATGTTTTGGTTTCAATTCTAGCCAATGGTAGTAAGGCATTTTTCGTCCCCTGACAAAAAGGAGGGTGGACCTGTAAATTCACCCTTATCTGTTCATTCATCTGCACTTTTTTCAATAACTACACCTTGGAATTTGGGGGGGGGGGGGCAATGCTGAACTTAGCCATTTTTTTTATGCCTCGTTCACTGTGCACTTACGGGGGACCTTGCATGCTTCACTTATTGTCAAATCAATTGCCTGCTTTAGCTGAGGATCCACCACAATGCACCGGGAGGAAGCTTCACATGCCTGCTTGCAATGATTCAGTTCACATTATCTTGTAGTTTACATTGCACTGTAGAGAACCTACTGTTGATTTTATAAAATTTTTATATAATGAATTGAATTTAAAGTTTAAAATGAAAGTCAAGTATCATGGTTCAATGTTGCTTTAAAAAGAAACATGCACTTCTAACACACTTCTGTCATATATTAAAGAACTTTCTGTTGATTTTATATGCCGGGACTTTGTGCGATAATAAAACTTCTCAAATGCACTTCTGATGTTAGGCTGTATAAGGTGTTAACTTTAGTCAAAATCGTCTGTTCCTATTTCTTCTTTCATGTGATTTTTTTCGATTATCGATTTTCAATACTTATCAAAGACATTCTGATACAAAACATATCTAAGAACACTGCCAGATACAGAGTATATTTGTGTGAAATTTCAAAAAAATAAAAAAAATCGATCCAGTCATTTAGGAGTCTATAGGGAATGAACTCACACAAAGTTCCTTTTATATGAATAGTAGATATTTTTCAGTATTTCATTTTTTTTTTTTCTGTTTATGATTATTTGTATTTGAATTATTGTTCTCATCTGGAGTGTTATTTTCACAACATTTCAGTCGATACAATCTCCAACTTTCTCCAGTTGCATCTTGTCAAACTTTTTGTTGAACTCTGGAATCTGCAAGTACCTGTGGCTTAGTAAATACAGTTGATATACTTTGTAAAATTCTGTTGTAAGTTACACTCTTCTGGAGGTTGAAGGATTAATCCTCAGTGCGGGTGACACGCAAAATACAATCGTGAATTATTTAGGACTTCTACCCAGTCATAGCTGACGGAATGAGAGCATGCTACCTCCATGGATTAAATAACTGGTTCCGTTTAAAATTTCATACAGATTCCCACGTTCTACATCGGAGGTTACATCGATCGGAACATGAAAATAATACTCAAGATGAGAGCAGTAGTCTAAAGAATCCAAATAATACGAATAATCAATCCTCATCTCAAAAATTTAATAAAGTATGGATATTGCAATTCAAAATATTTGTTATGAAATGCATTTACTTATTTTCTCTAAGAACCTAGTCTTAATTTTATCAACTCATTTTAATTTTGGAATTCATTTCCTCAAATAACTACAAAGTTTAGAAGAAAAATATCTTGTGCAATGGTTCTTTACACTGCATATTCAATTATTAATGAGTTTACATTTTTTTTAAATATTTAAGGAACGAGTGAATAAAAATCCATGAAACTTTGAGAAAATGCTTACGATACTATTCATCTACTCCAGTCAGAAAATGAAAGTATTTAAAGCTTTTCACTTTTTGTTTTATTTTAATTCAGTCGAAGTTCTCAGAAATCAAGGGGCCCACGACCAGGGGCTAACACTTGAACTCTATATGAGATACATAGATATTCGAATGTTCCATTAAAGTTCTTTATCTCTCAAGCACGGAATTAGTAAAGAATTGAGAACACAATTTTCCTCTCCCCAATTAACCATTTTTATACGTTGTAGTATATCTTTCATGTTGGTCTCTTGATCTTACTGGATTCCAGGACAAGAATTTATCTAGTCTGGTGGAGTATCCAACTTCGTGCTATTACTTGAGGTAATATCACTTGGAGAAGGTGCACCATTCCTCAGAAAAGCTGTGGAGTAGCCGTAGTGAGGAGATCTTATTTGGGCTGCGAATACGATGTGATTTTGAATATTTGGTCAGGGTTTACTTCTATGGAAAAAGTATCCTCATGCCAGATTGTTCTGACAAACCCCTGTACAGAGAGACCTTAGACACTCGAGGATAGTGTCTAGTAGGAATTCAAGTTCATGAGCGTAACTATGGCAGAAGATATGAATATCTGTTAAGTTATTAACGAGGTTGAGAAAAAACACAATATATCCATAACTTGTTTATTGAAATAATTTTCAAACATAAAATGAACTAGGAAAAATGCTTAGAACACAATAACTACATAGCAATTTCTACGTTGACATAATTAGTAGGGGATATGCGATCCTTTTTTATGAAGGACTTGTAAAAGATGTTGGTACCCAGAATTAGTCAAATTTGTGATTTCAACAGTTATTCCTCGTGATACCTCTGGGAGAGTATCCCACAACTCATCTTTGCTCTTAAATTGGCGTCCACTTGCATCTTTACTCTTAAATTGGCATCCACTAGCGGCGTCACTTCATGATACTCCAAAGGTTCTCAATTGGGTTCAAATCTGGTAAATTCGCAGACTACTCCATCTTCCATAGCCCAAAGAACCTCAGTTGTTGCAAATACTCTTTGATTTTGTTTGCTGCATGCAAGGGAGCATTATTCTGCATAAAAATAATGGTTCTTCTGAACATCAACCTTTGCTTAAGCCATGGTTCAAAATGCTCCTTGAGAAAAGCTATGTAAGCATTTGACGTCATTTTTACGTCTTCTGGGACTCTCCATGGGCCAACTAAAGTACCTCCGATAATCCCAGCCCAAATCATTATCCCACCACCACCTTGTTGGTGCCTTAAATGCTGATGACAATGTCGTCCATCTAGGACCCATCCCTTGCTCCAGCCATCTGGGCCATCAAGAGCGACATGCACCTCATCCGTGAACAAAACTTGGGAAAAATCAGTTTTCATGTTGTCCTCTGCCCATTTCAATCGTTTTTGTATGTGATGTTGCTTTATTGGAAGCTTTGTCACAGGCTTAACAGACTTTACCATTTCTTTCAGAAGGCGACATTGAGTACTTTTTGAGACATTCTTCGATCCGGCTTGGTCAAAGACTTCTCGACTTCTGCCCAGGGTTCTTAACTTCACGTTTAATTTGGAGTAGAGAACGGTGTGAAACAACTCTAGATTTACTTTTATCAGCTCTTTTACGTACATTTGTAAGGTCCTTGACAAAGTTTTTCAGTTTGATGGTACCTTCCTATCATTTGATATTTCAAGGATAGTTTTACCTTTTGCTAGCTGTTCTGTAATAGTACTATTTTCAGAACTACTCAAACCACCTTTACGACCCATTTTATTGACGAAACAAACTGCCTTGTTAATAATTTCACACATCTCAAATACTGTGAATTCAGCAATTACGATGGCAAGTTGTTTACATTGGGCGGAACAATACGAAAATTTCACAGTACGCGCAGCTCAGCATTGCCAACGTTTCCGAAGCTTTCGATACGAAACTACCGGTAAGTTCCTGAAACTAGTAAAAAAAATGTTATCTCGATAATAATTTGACATGCAGTGTATAATTCGCAAACCATTTGTTACAATTAGAAAATTGGATTCTTATTTAGAATTCCACTCAATTAAAAAACACAGAAATATCTTTCTGATGTATGTACCCATCATGGAACAAAGATGCAAAGATTCCCAAAAATCATATAAATTGATCAATAAAGAAAAAAAAAAAAAAAAGAAATCAAGAAAAACCAAAATTTATGATTTTTAAGAATAAGTTTTATTTATTTTGAACACAAAATTTTGGTAGTCGAATTGAGTTGTCCACCCTTGAATTTTAACATATTCAAAAACAACATGACAACTCTGGTTTCACTCGTCATAAAATTTGATTTTCTTAGTTAAAAAAATAAAACTACTTGATCAATTTACATGATTTTTGGTATATGACTTCATTATATAGTGGGTATGCACATTATAAAAGATGTGTTTGCATTTTCTTTTTTTTTGTTTTTTTTATAAATGATATAAGGAGAAATCCTTCTAGACTGAGGCAATTTAAAATTTTATTCTAGTCAAGATTGCCTCTTTTTAAAGAGCTGATGTTCCCTACATTAAAAAATTACTGCATCCAACTCTGGTAAATTGTTTGGGATGCGCTGATCTTGTAAGAGCCTGGCCAACTGACTCAGAGTGAATGCTGGAGCCCTGTCATTATTCAATCTCGTATGCAAATGAACAGAGACCATGGCCTGCTTCTCATTTTTTTTTTCCACAACTCTCTTCTCCCCTCTTCCTCGAGATGAGACAGCAAATTAACCAAATGTAAAATTTACACACGTCTGAGGTGCGGGGGGGGGGGTGAAATAGGATACCATAAACCAATAGAGAAGAGTACAAGCCACATCGTAGATTATCATAATTTTCAGGTCAAACTATTACAGGACGTAAAAAGTTGAAAAGATTCTCCGATATTTACTTCAGGCGAGAGACAACTTTTAGGAAAAATTCACACTTGTTTGTCAGTCTGAATTGAAGACATATTCATCCTCTTTCATCTACTAATGTGGAACCAACACAAGAACAAGCAAGTTATCAACATATCCCCAAATAAAGATACTCTTTTTCCTCTCTTTCGCTCTCTATACATATTGGCTATAGAACTGTTTCTCATTCCATGTTAACATACATCACTTCTTCACATTCAAACAACACATCTCTCCTATTTGACTAGTTTCTGAAAGAAAACTTTTGAGGCAAATTAATCGCAAAGTGATTTTTACAAATGCCAAAATGCAAATGGCCTTTATTGCTTACACTTTTTTTTTTTTTTTAGTTGGGAGTCACCACTTATCAAAATCCAAAGGCCACTCGAGGATAACGGTTAACAAATACAAGGTGGTAGTGTAGTAATCATTAATGATGTAAATTGGGTAGAATTTGACTTATTTATGGAGATGGCTCAACAAGAACTGGTTTACATTGGATTTGAAGGCTACTATGTTGTATTCAACTGGGAAGCAAGGCAGCAGAACAGTGTTCCACAGGCAGGCAGTTTTGGAAAAGAAGCTTGTTCATGGAATCTGTGTTTAAATTTAGGCACTGATAGAGAGTGGAGGAAATCGTGTATAGTGATTGTAGTTAGTCGAATGATTTTTGTGAAAGTTTGGCAAGGGGACCATAGATTGGAGTTCAGTCGAGCACTTATGAAAATAATGATAGAGCAGAGACAGGCTCGCAACATCTCTTTTGTGGGAAAGAGGTTGCAGGGAAGAGAAAAGGGTGTCACTTAGTAAATTTCAAAGCTGGTTTTGAAACCTGTCAAGGCGTGATAGGGCATGCCGAGCAGCTTCTACCCAGACATGGCAAAGTACTCCATTTTAAAGGGTACCTAGCTCATACAGATAGAGAATTGCACTTTTCCAGCGATCTTGGCAACAGATTTGATGCACGTGTTCCATTTCAGATCAGGAGTGAAACAAACATGTTAAAACAAAGTATTTCCAACCAATAAAAATATTTCCAAACATTTAAAAAAGTAACACTTATGTGTGGAAATATAAACGAGTGGAAAAACTAAAGATCTGAGACAAACAGCCAAGAGATTCAGATTTTAACAGCCAGCCAAATAAAAGAAACTCTACATCGCACCACAGCCTTTGTCTTGAGAATAGCAGGGTGAAGGACTTCATGACAAACATATCCAACTTTAGCAGCTTTTTTTTTTTTTTTTTTTTTTTTTTTACATGGTGGTCACCACTTATCAAGGCCCGGAGGCCACTCAGGGATAAGGGTTATTCCGGGTACAGTAATCAATGAGATAGTATTGTAGCAATCATTAGTATTGGAGATTTGATGAGGGTCTTACTTAAGAGGGCGGTTCGTCAGGAATTTGTTTATGTTGGATTTGAAGACATCCAGGTTGTAGTCAGGTGGGAAACAGGCAAACAGAAGAGAGTTCCACAGGCGTGCACTTCTGAGAAAGCTCTGCTCATGGAATCTACGTTTGGATTTAGGTACAGATGAAGAATGGGGAAAATTTTTGACAGTAGTTTCAGCCAGACGGGTGTTTCTCGTGAAAGATTGGCGAGGGGGGACGAGAGATTGGCGAGGGGGGGGGGGACGAGAGATTGGAGCTCAGACGAGCACTTGCCATGGAAATAACGATAAAACAAAGACAGGCTCGCAACGTCTCTTCTGTGGGAGAGAGGTTGCAGGGAAGAGAAAAGGGCATCCCCCACTAAACCACAAAGTCTATTTTGTACTCTGTCAAGGCAGGATAGGCTGTTTTTAGCAGCTTCTGCCCAGATGTGGCAGCAGTACTCTATCCTTGGACGTACTTGGCTTTTATACAGATAGAGAATTGCATCAGTAGTGAGATATCTTCTGGAGCAGTAGAAGGATCCCACTATTTTCCCAGCGTCCTTGGCAACAGACCTGATGTAAGTGTTCCATTTCAGATCAGGAGTAAAGGTCAAACCCAGAAGCTTGTCAAAACATGGAGCCTCCCCAAGATGAGAGCCATCCATTTCAATTGATGCCAGATGGGGATCAGAGCGTTAATGATATAAAGATAGAAGCTTGGTTTTGGATGCATTAAAAGTGACCAGCCACCTCTTTCCCCACTGTACCATGCGCTCAAGATTAGAGGAGAGAGAATTAGAGAGAACTTTGTCATTTATGGCCTTTGATGTGTTGCCATAGCTGGTCGTGTCATCAGCATAGATGTCAACGAATGATTTAAGTATGTGTTTTGGGAGATCATTGATGTAGATCAGGAAGAGAGTTGGGTCCAGGATGGACCCGAGGGACTCCAGCATTAATACTGTGGGCCTCTGATTTCTGCCCATCAACCACTACTCTTATGAACCTATCGGAGAGAAATGATTTAATGATTGAGAAAACATTTCCAGTGATACTGTAGCTGGAAATCTTGTGAAGTAGGCCTTTATGCCATACCTTATCGAAGGCCTACCGATATGTCAAGAGCAATTGCCCTGGAAAGGAAGCCTTTGTCAAGAGATTCACTAATCCTATGAGATATAACTGTTAGCACATCTGCTGTAGATCTTGTGGAGCGGAAACCATATTACATGTCACTAAGAAGGTTGTTTCTGTTGAGGTGGTTTACTACTTCTTTATTTAATATGGATTCCAACAACTTACTCATGACACACAGGAGACTTATTGGTCTGTACTGAGAGTGAGATGACCTGAATTCTTAAATACAGGACATACTGATGAGGTTTTCCAGGGTGCTGGAAAGCACTTCTCATTAAGGCAACGCTTACACAGTTTTGTAAGTATGGGGGCAAGTTCTGGTTGGAGCTTTTTCAGCACTATAACTGGAATGCCGTTAGGGCCAGTTGCTTTACTGGAATCAAGGTTCTTGATTGGCTTGGCAACCTCACGCACAGATATTTGTATGTTGCATAGCATGTCTGTTATAGGAGGAAATACGGTGAGTTGATGGCCTTTGTCGCATAGGGTAGCTGCAAAGTTCTTGGCAAATAATCTGGCCTTGTCTGATGCTGACGAGATGACCTTAGGTTCATTGATGATAGTTGGGATAGAACGCATGCTTCTGTTCAAAATCCTGTTTGCTATTTGCCAAATCCCTGGTCCCCCCTCGCCAATCTTTCACGAAAAACACCCGTCTAGCTGAATCCACTGTGAAAAATTTCCCCCACTCTATATCTGTGCCTAGATCAAAACGCGGATTTCATGAGCAAAGCTTCTTTCTTAGAACTGCACGCCTGTGGAACTCTGTTCCGTCTGCCTGCTTCCCTCCGGACTACAACTTGAATGTCTTCAAGTCTAATGTTAACAAATTCCTAATGAACCGCCCCCCCTAATTAAACACTTCATAAAATCTCCTCACTAACGTAATGTACTTGCAATAACCCTTATCCCTGAGTGGCTTCCGGGCCTTGATAAGTGGTGATCACTGTGTAAAAAAAAAAAAAAAAGAACCAAGCCACTGCTCAGCTACTTTGGATTTAATGGACTGAGCATATAGCTCTCTTGCATTTTTTATTACTCTTTTACAGTGGTTGCTGGCAGTCCTGAAAGCAGCTTTAGTCTCAGTACATCTATTACGTTGGTAGCTATGGAAAAAGTGATTTCTGTGCGCGATGGCAGCAGTGCATTCAGGGGAGAACCATGGCTGGCTGTTAGGTTTTTGTTGGAATTTTTTGGATGGTATGAATCGGTCTATGCCTACAATTAACCATTCGGTCAGGTCTATAGAGGACACATCCTTTTTAAACATGGAATGCAGAGGTGGGTCAGATATGAATGTACGGAAGCTATCCCAGTCAGCCATAGCGTATCGATATACAGTACAGTGGAGAGGTACGTCCGAAGACTTATTACATTATTAAGCTTGCACACATATACACACGCGCACTACAGGAACTAAGGTAATGCACACACACACACACACACACACACAGGCACATACATGATACCACGCTGTCAAATATGCACATGTTCATACAATGAACATTTTGCTTTGTAACTACTATTCACTTATTTATCTCAGCATGTGTTGAACTATGGACATTTTCATAACTAAAAAAATAACTTATATTCGTTTTCTTGTAAAAAAGATAAAAATATTTTCTTACTAGCAAAGAGACCCAATGTTGCCCAGGATTGAATGATGATCAACAAATGTTTCACAATCCCACATTTTTAATGTCATCAAAATCTGTGAAATCACCGATTTTTCAATTAAATCGATTGTCTGCTTAGTTAAGGACCCATCACAGTGCACCAGAAGGAAGCTTCATATGCCTTTTCATAGTGACTTAAGCCACAATACATTGTAGTCTACATTGCACTGTAGAGAACCTACTGTTAATTTTATAAAATTATTTTTATATATAATGGCTTGAATTTAAGTTTAAAACGCAGAAGTTAAGTATCATTCTTCAATTGCGCTTTAAACAGAAACATTAATTTTGAATGCGCCCCTGTCATATCAAAGAACCTCCTGTTGATTTATATGTCAGGTCTTTCAGCTTGTGTGGTAATAAAACTTCTGAAATGCACTTCTGATGTTAGGCTGTGTAAGGTGTTAACTTTAGTCAAAATCACCTGTTCTTATTTTCATCGGATTATTTTGATTATCGATACTTATCGAAGACATTTTGATACAAAACCTATCTAAGAACACTGCCGCGCATGAAGTATCTTTGTGTGAAATTTCATAGTAATCAGCCCAGCCATTTTCAAGTTCATTGGGAACAAATTCACACACAAAGTTCCTTTTTATACAATAATCTAATATATAAAAGGCTATATGTCTGCCTGTCTGTCTCCATATTTTCAAACTATCTCTTCCAAAACTAAAAGTCGCAGAGCAGCGCTAGGGGCCTCAAATGATTTTTTACAAACTGTTCTTTTATGGGTCTTTAGCCGGTTAAAATAGTTTTTAAGGGTCAAAAATGGGTCAAAATTGAAAAAGAAATCTTAATACATTTTGTACATTCATCTTAGTTTATTTTTTAATCATTTCATATGTGTGTTATGTTGGTACAGTGGTAACGTCACCAGTTTTGAATGCTACAGTTTTGATTTCGATTGTAGCTGATGGCACCAAAGTATTTTTTTTTTACTTTGGAAAACCACGACTCTGTAACAGTATATACAAAATCTGAATAAATTAAAATATATTCAAGTGTATTTTACGACTCCACTAGTAGAGATAAAATTATGCATTTCTTCAATTTTGTCTTTTAGCAAACTATATTTTAATTCATGTTGAAATAGAAAAGTCATATTTTATTATGCATGCTTGTTTTTTTTTTTTTTTTTGCATTTATAGATGTTAAATTTCCCTTAATACTTGTGATAATTGTTAGTGGCCCAGAGGTAACGTCATAGCAAATGGAGTCAAAGGCGACTTTGTAGCAGAGTTCGAGACTCCCAACCAGTAGGAATTGTCACTTCCTACACTGATGATTGCGTAAGCATGAAACACTGCAGGTATAAAAAATTATTCGTTAAAACATTAACTTTTTACCCCAATTCATATTAAATGTCCATGTGATTCTTGCCTACACACAAAGGTGCTCCCAAAATGGCCTCTAGCATGGCATGTTTTTTTACTTTCATAAATCTGTGTATTTTCTTCACAATGCTTTTTTTTTTATCAGTTCCAGGTCATGACAATATATAAAACGTTTATCACAAGTTAGTAATAAAAAAAATTTAAAAAAAAACAAAAAAAACATTAACATGCTTCAACGTACATTTTACAAGCGTTAGTATTTAAATGAAATGGTCCATATTATCTACAGCCGATTTTTTTTTTTTTTTTTTTTAAACTGATGGCCAAGTTTAAATTCTGTGGTTAATCCGATGAATCTTTTTTTTTTTTTTTTTTTAATATCATTATTAATTCAAGATCATCTTACCTGTGGGTGTGTCTGGCTCAACAAGATTGGATTCCTCAAGAGGTGTTTCAAAACCGTCAGCAACCATCCTATCATAAATAAATTTATTGAGCAAAAATCGTGCTTGATTTCCAACATCATCCCGATTGAGACTCCGCTGAGGCGATTCTAAAAATAAAATTAAAAATTTTTAAATTAAAAAAAAAAAAAAAAAAAAAAAGTGTTATATTTGTAAATTTGAAGTTTTTATTACAGCAGATTAACATAATGTACAAGGTGCCTTCAATAAGTTTCTAGACTTTTTTGTTTTTTTGAATGGACACTTATTTATAGTACACACATGAAACGCTAGTCCCTTCCAAGTAATCTCCTCCGGCTGCAATGCACTTGTATCATTCTAACAACTTCTGGAAGGCCCCATGGAAATCTTGTATGAGCATGTCAATAATCCTCGTTAAAGTCTATTTCATCTCAATCGTCTCATAACGACAGCCTCTAAGGTTGTCATTGAGCTCAGGGAATAACCAACATTCACAGGGAACAAGGTCTGGACTATAGGGAGGGCGAAGAACTGTCTTGATGCCCATCTTGATCAAAAATAGTCTGTGACAAGGATGAAGTTGTGGCCTGGTGCATTCGTGCAAATCTTCCGCACCCTCAGTTCCTCACAAATAATTGTGTGAACAGTTCCCACACTGACATCAAACTGTCTATAGACACATGACAGTCCTTACCCATGAAATTCTTTATTTGGCCAATCAACTCAGGTGTTCTGATTTTCTTACTCCTCCCATACCTCTCATCATCTATCACAGATTTCCTGCCTTGAATTTCTTATGCTACTCAAATCCTGATGCTCGATTCATGCAAGATGATCCAAAAGCAGTCTGAAGCATTCTATATGTTTCTGTGGCATTTTTTCCAAGTTTAAAGCAGAATTTTATTGCATATCGTTCTTCTAAAGATTGCATTTTTGAAATTCACCAGCTGTGACAATTCTGCTTTGGTAGGGTGTATTCCAATTCCTGCTGTAGCTGGAATCTATATAAAAGCCAAGTACGTCCAAGGATGGAGTACTGCTGCCACATCTGGGCAGGAGCTGCTAAAAACAGCCTATTCTGCCTTGACAGAGTACAAAATAGACTTTGTGGCTTAGTGGGGGATGCCCTTTTCTCTTTCCTGCAACCTCTCTCCCACAGAAGAGATGTTGCAAGCTTATCTTTGTTTTATCGTTATTTCCATGGCAGGTGTTCGTCTGAGCTCCAATCTCTGGTCCCACCTCACCAATCTTTTATGAAAAACACCGGTCTAGCTGAAACCACTGTCAAAAATTTTCCCCACTCTTTATCTGTGCCTAAATCAAAACGTAGATCCCATGAACAAAGCTTCTTTCTTAGAACTGTACGCCTGTGGAACTCTGTTCCATCTGCCTGCTTTCAACCTGACTACAACCTGGATGTCTTCAAGTCCAACGTAAACAAATTCCTGATGAACCGCCCCCCTTAAGTAGACACTTTAAATATCCACACTAACGTACTGTACTTACAATAACCCTTATCTCTGAGTGGCTTCCGGGCCTTGATAAGTGGTGACCACCTTGTAAAAAAAAAAAAATTTTTTTTAAACTGTTCATTTGAACTCGAAATCATAAAAATTGGTCAGTTATCTCATAAGATGTATAGCAATAACATACTGAATTTTCAAGAGTCTACAACAATTTTAAATACCTGTATAAAAAAAAGTCTTGAAGACACCTTGTAACATTTTCTTAATCATTTTTCTTACATTATCCACAACATTTGGCATTTCTTGCCATCTTTTCTCTATTATTAGTAACATTTTACGCTACCGAAACTTTTGCTGCCACTGCTGATGATACAAACAGGCTTGCGAGAATTGACAACGTCAGTCATGGTCAGATGTATCAGCTCTTCAAAAACTAGATGATCTGATGGAACATCTTGGCATCCCTTCTTTGGAAGTTATTCCGAGGCATGGAAAATTGAGATAGCTTGGGCATGAAGAAAATGGATGACAACCTTTGGCAACACAGAATGTTGTCCTTTGATGTCAGAGGCAAATACCCCAGCTGGCCAAAGAAGCAATGGACGGATAATATCAAGGCTGACCTCCATGCTATAAACATCACAAGAGTATCTGGTCAATGATTCTAATGCCTGGAGAACAGCCATCAACGACTTTAATAAAATTTAAGTTACTTTCTCTCTCACACACATTTTACAATTTATTTATTACTAGACTACCCGTGACCCGTTGGGTCAGTATGTTATATTAGCTATGGAATTTGTGTATGACCGTGACACTTGTGACCTAAAGAAAATAGTTTTTTTTTTGTTACATAACAGAAACATTTCTATGAAAGTATATTAAAATGAAAAAAGAATATAGATTTCTAGGAGTCGTTCTGTTTAGTATAATTGATTATTTTGAAAAAAAAAAAAATTACAGTATAGGTAAATGTGCATTGAATAATACTTATTATAGTTAAATTCAAATTTTGATATATCTGAACCCCCCCCCCTTTTTCATAGGTTACCACTTATCAAGGCCCAGAAGCCATTCAGGGATAAGGATTATTGCGTGTACAGTAATCAATGGGATAGTATCGAAGTAATCGTTAGTATTGGAGTTTTGATGAAGTGTCTTACTTAAGGGGGAGATTCACCAGGAATTTGTTTGTTGGACTTGAAGACATCCAAGTTGTAGGCATGTGGGAAACGGGCAAGCGGAAGAGAGTTCCACAGGCGTGCACTTCTAAGAAAGAAGCTTTGTTTTAGGCACAGATAAAAAGTGGGGAAAATCTTTGACAGTGGTTTCAGCTAGATGGGTGTTTTTCATGAAAGATTGGGGAGGGGGGGCAGAGATTGGAGCTTGGACAAGCACTTGCCATGGAAATAACGATAAAACAAAGACAAGCTCGCAACATCTCTTCTGTGAAAGAGGTTGCAGGGAAGAGAAAAGGGCATCCCTCACTAATCCACAAAGTCTATTTTGTACTCTGTCAAGGCAGAATAGGCTGTTTTTAGCAGCTCCTGCCCAGATGTGGCAGCAGTACTCTATCCTTGGATGTACTTGGCTTTTATATAGATAGAGAATTGCATCAGTAGTGAGATATCTTCTGGGGCGGTAGAAGGACCCCACCATTTTCCCAGCAACCTTGGCAACAGACTTGATGTACGTGTTCCACTTCAGATCAGGAGTAAAGGTCAAACTAAGAAGCTTGTCAAAACATGGGAGCCTCCCTAAGACGAGAGTCATCCATTTCAGGCCATAGACCCCCCCCTCCTCAATTTTTTTAGTGCCCTTGTGCCTAAATTTTTTTTTTTTTTTTTTTGTAATATTTTCCACCAAATAAAAAATATATATCTCAATGGTAGTCTTTTGGCTAGGAGCAAAGTGTATTATCTGTTCTGTCACAACACTTCACCTTTTCTGTCCTCGATCAGTGAAGGAGAAATCCTTCTAGACAGAGGTAATTTTTATTTTTGTTCCTATCCAGAGTACCCTTTTTGGGGAGCTGGATTTTGCCCACATTAAAAACCGACCTTGTGTCTAACTCTGCCCTTGTGGGGAGGCAAGTAAATAGGAACATCAAGGGTAACAACAAATAATTTTTTTTTTTAATTGTAAGGTCGAAGCACAGAATAGTTACAAAACACCCTCCCCATTTTAAGAATGGCTTTAAAAATATTATTTTAGCACAGTACCAAAAAATACATAAGCACCCAAAATTTTATTTTTATTGTTCAATGTTTTTAATGTTAAATCATAAAATAAAATCATTTTAAAACTTCATCTTGCATTATTTTTTTTAATTTGTTAAATTAAATTTTAATAACATGATCACATTTTTTTTTTAATTTTTTAAATTAAATTTTAATAACATGATCACATTTTTTTTTTAATTTTTTAAATTAAATTTTAATAACATGATCACATTTTTTATAATTATGTGATTATATTTTACCCATTTAAAGTTTGCGAAACATGTAATAAAAAAAAATTTTTTTTTTTTTAATTTTTAAAAAAAGCTTCTGCTCGACACCGATGTCGACCTTAGAGTCCCTTTTAGTGATTACCTGGTTCGAGAGTATTTGTACAACTAAACGACAAATCTGAAAAAAAAAAAAAAAAAAAAAAAAAAAGTCGTTGCAGCTTTAACAGTTTCATTCTTGTTTTATTAAAGAGTTTCATACTTTGTATTTTTTTAGGTTAAAGTCTAATTTTTTTAAGAAAAATTACCATAGCATTTACTTTTTAATTAAAAAAATAAAAAAGTCAAAAATGTAGAAAAAAAATTGCTGCAACTTCTTTTTTAAACGTTTTCATATAATGAGAATGAATTTAGAAAAACGCGTCCCATTTTGCTAGGAAGGAAAGCGGGTCCCTTATTGAATAAATACCGATTGAAAACACATTTTATGACCGTTCTTGAAGATATAGTCTTTAAAAGAGAATACACATCCCATAATATTTAAAATACTTTTACTTGTTTACTGTTGTTTTAAAAAAAATTAAAGTGATTTTTTTAATTGTCTGTTTTCTACCTAGCTTTGAAAATTTTTGGTGGTTCAACTTATTTTAAAGAGTTTTAGTTAAAAAAAAAAAAAAAAAAAAAAATGTCGAGTATTACTTTTGAACAAAAAATGTCCGACATGAGATAATCAGGTCTTAGGAGTCTCGATAATCGCTCAAAAATAGAAAATTAAAGAAAATACTGAGGTAGATATAGTTTTAAAATGAGCCCCCCCCCCTCCAAAAGAAAATAAATTTGTATATTTTTAGGTAATGTCCAAGATCACTGCTTGGAAAAAAAATAAAAATAAAAAAAATAAAAAAAATCAAGCTACAAGAAGTGGATACGGTTGATTATGTAACGAAACCGAATGGAAAACACGAAAAACAAAACCATATATTTATAAAAAAAAAAAAAAATTACTTTAGTTTTTTACATTTCTTGTGTTATTACGAAACAAAGAAAACACTTCTTGTATTATCAACTAATAAAACGAATATTTTATTTTAAAAATTTGGTACTTCACAGGGAACGTAAACCCTGCGTAAATTATGTCTTTATTTAATGATTGCTCTCTCAAAGCGCATGCGCAGAAGGTTTTCTTTAGCTTATATTTAATCACAAAAAACTTTTTGAAGGTACTATTTGAGACTAAAAAGGGAAGGGGGTGCAAAAATCATTATTTGAGTATGTATGAAAGAATAATTTAAAAAAATATTTAGTGGAGAAAATAAAAAAATTAAAATAAAATAAAATAAAAAATAAAAACAAGCACGAAATAAAAGTATGAATCAAATTTACTAAAAGAAAAAAAATTTTTAAATAAAATAAATACACACACGATTAAAAATAAAGTCCGAGATATATACGGAAAAAGTGAAAGAAAACACTTTGAGGGAGCCATCAATTATTAAATAAAAAACACCGTTTAAGCAGGGTCCACGTTCCTCGTGAAGTACCAAAAAATTAATTTAGTTTTAACATTTTTTGTGTTCACAAAACAAAAGGCACTTGTGCAGTATGAGGACGGCGGCCATCTTTTCTTGGCATATTTCACTAAACTGTCACTAGGTAGGTCTTCTCGGTCAAAAAAGACATTTAAATTAATTTGTTGTTGACCCTTCAAAGTCGCTTTAATTTAAAAAAAAAAAAAAAAAAAGTTTCATTTAAATTATTGTTTGGAAAAAAAAAAAAAGCTATTTTTTTGTTTTTGTTTTTATTACAAAATTGTTTTATTAAAATTATATTTTCTTACACAGACATGTAAATGTTTTTACAATTATATATGGATACATTTTTATACAATAAATGTTTGGGTTTTCAAATATTTTTCTGTTCGGAAAAAAATCTTGTTCGTTACTTATTTGCCACGTGATTTGACCAAGAATAAATTAGAGTTATCGCCTTCTAACAATGGCCGCCATCTGAATACTGCCCAAGTGCCCCTCGAAAAAACTATTAAACGATATCCTCTCCTTCCCTAGCATTAAAAATGCGTGATAAAAAATTGAATAAATCAACCTCCTATCTTTCGAAGCTTATAACTACTTAAAAAATGTAATTAAAACCCTATTTTTTTTTTTCAATTAAAGGAGCAAAGACCAAATTTTAAAAAATAGGTTTAATAGCAAATTATGCAATATTTGTTTTTTAAAATCGGTTTTCTTTAAAAAAAAAATAAATAAATAAAAAAAAAATCAACAAATTTTTAATTACTTCGATAAAATATATGTACTCCAAAAAATCACTTACCTATAAAAATACTAATCAATGGGTACTTCCATTCTTCATTGTTAAGAATTTATCCATATTTATATTCCATGTTCTTTTTGAATAAAATACTTTAAGCAAGGATTAAAAAAAAAAAAAAAAAAAAAAAAACGCGACATCAGATGTTTTTCACAATTAAAATAAAGGGAGACAAATGTTTGCTTTTCTTCGCGTTGATATCTTTGATGGCTTTAAGCACCATAATTAATGTCTCTTTCTATTGCATGCTGTAAACAAAAGTTAGTAAATATGGTCCATCATAGGTGAAAAATAATCCCATTTCATTATTAGTTTTTGCAGATAAAAAAAAACAGAATGAAAATAGAAAAAAATTGTCGTAATTCTACGAAATTTTCTGAAAAATATAAGATTATAAGGTTTCACTTAAAAAAACAAAAAACAAAAAGGTTTTAAACTTTGGACTTTACAGGTAAATTTGCAAATAACTTTTTTTTGTTTTAAATTAGCTTATTTTATTTATTGATCTTTTATTTTCAATTTGTGATATATAAATTTGAGGTGAGAACATTAATTATTTTCATTTTAATAGACATTTCAAAATGGGGGGGGGGGTTAAAAAAAACCGCTTGTCTAGAATATTATATTTGGTTTATTGGAAAGAGCATAAAATCTCACATTGAAACTGAAAATATCTTAAAAATTGAACCAATAGAAAAATTTTGATAGATTTTTAAAGTTTAAAAATTGAAAAATATTTAACTCATAAAATTCAATTGATTTCATTGCGTTAAAAAAAAAAAAAAAAAAAAAATGGCTGCATGAACGCGCGCCAGCATTTTGTAAACACTTTTTAAAAAAATAATATTTCTATTATTTTTTAAACAACTTTAATAGTTTATTTTGGAAGTATATTCCATAAAGAAAATAAACAACCCACTTTATTAAAAAGAAAAATTACAAGTTTTTTATATTTTATTCGCAGTTTTGTGTTAGGGTTGTCAAAAATTCCCGGAAGATTCTGATACCCCCCCCCATGTTAAGAATGGCTTTCGAAAATGTTTTTTCAGCGCAGTACCAAAAATGCAAAAGTACCATGTTTTCTTTTTTCTTGTTTCATAATAACACAAGAATTGTTTAAACTAAATTAATTCTTCTAAATAAAATAATTGCTTTCTTTGATAATACGTAAGTGTTTTCTTTCTTTTATTTCGTAATAACAAAGTGTTAAAACTAAAGTATTTTTTAAAATAAATATGATTTCGTTTTTCGTGTCTTGACTCAGTGACCAAGTTTATTTATTTTTTAAAACTTAAGTTAAAAAAATATATTGTTTAAATATTATGGGATGTGTCTGAATGCCGATGCTCAAAATGTATAAACATTTTGACCCCTCCCTTTATTTAATAAAAAAAAAAAAAAAAAAATCACCAAACATCAGGAAATTAACCAATTTTAATTAAATTTTCAGTAGTTATCAAATAATGATCACGAATGAACTAATTATTTTTATTTAAATCTGAGTGGAAATGTATTATTTTGTTTAAACAAAAAATACCTTCACTAAAGTTATAATTTTCAGTAATAAAAAAAAATCCCAAGTATTTATTTTTGCTTTTTTTATATAAATAAAGTAATTATAAAGTAATTTGTAACAATAAAAAAAATAATTTTTAAAGGAACATTACAACAAAAATCCCCTCACATCCGTATTAATGAATTCGATATAACTCAAAGAATAATGAATTTCTCGAACTACATATATTACCATTGAATTAAGCATTGTTTATTGAATATTTTCACACAAAAAATTATAATAGCAAAAATATTTCTACTTTTTTTTTTAAATTACAGATTTTGCATAATTTTTATATGCAAGATTTTAATAATTCCCTTGCTCGCAAGAATGTGAAACTTTCGGCGTAACATAATTTTTATATGATCTCGAACAATTAAATTAAAAAAAAAAAATTAATTTAAAAACAGGAACATAAAAAAATTAAATCAAAAAATGATAAGAATTGATACAAACGTTCAGAATAGAAATCTATGGATGCACGTCCGACACCACCTACCTCCTTTTACTATCATTTTGAAACAGCGTTTTGATTGGCTGAAATTTTTGGCCTCCTTGTAATCGTGTTTATATTTTTTTTTTTTTTTTTTTTTTTTTAGTTTGTTGCGTTTTTGGCGAACGGTACTACATTACTTGCTTTTTGAGGGCTAATTAAGATTTTTTTTTTGCACAATTTTTTTTTTTTTTTTTTTTAATTTATTTAATTCAATATCTTAGGACTTTATTAATTATCTTTGATCCAGAAAACTAATATTTATCTTTTAAAGGATTTTTACAATGAATTTATTTAACTTCAAAATTTAGCTGAATTGGTTAGCTCGCCGTGAAAACATTTTTCATAACTTTTTTTCACATGTGCAAATATTTTTTTCCTTTAGGAAATTAACTTTAGTCTCTAATATTTCAAATACAATCAAAAAATAGTCGGAAACCTACAAAAAAATTATGATAAATCGGCTTTCAAAACTAGGTCCCCCTATTTTTGCTCGTATCTACAATATCTTCTTCAAGAACGGTCATAAAATGTTTTTAATCGATATTTATTCAATAAGGGGCCAGTTTTTCTACCTAGCAAAAATGTACGCGTTTTCCGGGCACCAATGAAAATATCGTTGGTTCGTTGGGTTTAGCGTTGTAAATTATATGAAAACAGAAACGATTCTCTTAACAGTCGCGTAAAGACTATATTTTGTATTATTAATGTGATCAACTTTGTTACATTTAAAAAATTTTGTCAGAGCTTTCTTTTTTTTTTTAATGTTTTGATTTAATACAAATATATCGTTAGATTGAGCGTCCTAAATTATGAAATGAAAAAAAAAAAAAAAATGGGCTGTTTTACAATTTGTCACGGTGCAGAGGGAGACAACTCTCGTTTACTAAGAGATTCGTTCAGTTTACGATGCGTTATATTTTTTATCAGAACATTAAAAAAAAAAAGAAAAAAAAAGGGCGCTTATACAGTTTAGTCAAGACATTAAAAATGAAAATATTGAAAAAAAAAAAAAAAGTTATATTGTACGTACTCGTTATAGTCTGAAGTTCTCTGGAAAAAACAAGTTCACTTAATTTCATGAAGTAGTTTTTTATTTTACAGTGAAAAAACAATTTGTTATGATACCGAGCAAAAGGTTCGATTTTTAGGAAGAAAAGCTAGTAATAAAGATGGGGAGGGAGTGTCAGCGCTTTAACTGGAGTTATCTCCCTTTGGCGAGTTCAACAAATTTCGTAACGGCTGACTTCAACGTGTTTTTCTGCTATAAAATAAAAACTACTCGATCAAATTAAATGAAAAATCTTTTTCGAGGATCATCAGTCCAAAACAAATACGTACAATGTAACCTTTTTTTCGATATTTTCATTTTTTTAATGTCTTGACTAAACTGTCCAAGTACCAAAAAAGAAAGCTGTGACGAATTTTTTTTTTTTTTTAATGTAAAAAAGTTGATCACATAGTCTTTACGCGACTGTTAAAGAGAATCGTTTTTGTTTTCATATAATTTACGACGCTAAACCCAACGAACCAACGATATTTTCATTATATGAAAACGTTTAAAAAAAAAAAAAAAAAAAAGCTGCAGCAACTTTCATTCTACATTTGGGTTTGTATTACTGTACACATATTCGAAAAAGTTGTCAAAAACAAATATATAACAAATAAATGTTATCAAAGGCAAGATAAGTTACTTTTCTACCAAACTAAACTGGATATATTTTTCGTGTTTTTATTCAATGCAACATGTTTATTCAGCTCGAAAACCATACAGTGTTTATCGATGTATTGGAACATTCAAGATGGCGTCTTATTCTCTCTTTAACACGGTAAGCGTGGGAAAAGATGTTATAAATAAAAAATCGGATAAAATACTGTTAAAAACTCGCTCAATATATGTTACCGTGACATAGGTTGCCATATATTCGGCGGGTTTTTAATAGTATTTTGTATAGTTTTTTTATTTATAACACCTTTTTCCATACTTACGGTGTTAAAGAGGGTGTGAGACGCCATCTTGAATTTTCCAATACATCGGTAAACACTATGTTTTTCGAGCTGAATAAATATATTACATTGAATCAAAACACAAAAAATATATCCAGTTTGGCAGAAAAGTAACTTATCTTGCCTTTGATAACATTTATTTGTTATATATTTGTTTTTTGACAACTTTTTCGAATCTATGTGTACAGTAATACAAACCCAAAAAATATATACTAAGAATTAAACTCTTTAATAAAATAAGGATGAAACTTAAACCTGCGGCGACTTTTTTTTTTTTTTTACTGTAACAAAGCTTATAATATTAATAACACCAACATCTAGTTTTTAACATACGTAATCGCAGTTTTCGTTTAATAAAAATTATAATACCTCAACAACTATTGTCGCATTTTAATTTTTTGTAATGTTAAAAACTAGATGGTGTTATTACAGGGTGACCCAAAACAAAAACCGGCCCCAACTCTAATTAGGCCCCGTTTCTTAGTGTTTTGTCCGAATGAAATGAAACTTTGGTTATAATAGGGGTAGGCTATAGAAACAAAATTTTTCAAATAAATGCCAAAAGTGGCTTATTACCTTCATTTATATGTAAATAGATGGGAACAAGTGATTTTTTTCAAAACGGGTCAAAATTGGAGGGTCGCTGGCCCCAAACGTGATTTGACCGCGTCGACGCGTGAAAAATGGCCCAAATGTCGCCCCCGAACACACTTAATCACTTATTGAAAGCCACAGGGCGCATTTTTTGACTATAAATGCATTTGTATCATTAAATCTAACATTCCCATTGGCTATCCCACAAGTATAAGGTTTTTTAGGGTATCTCAGAGTCCAAAATGGGTCAAAATTACCCCAAAATTAGCCAAAAATGGTCGGAAATCACGGATTTTCCAAAATGCACCTCCCATGGGCCCCAAAACACCTCTACATGGCAGAAACTGTTGGGAAATGCTTGAAGCAGGCACTCTCCTAACTTTTGCACTGTTAATGAGGGGAATAAGGACCTTTAAAAGGGGCTAAATATGGCCGATTTAGCCAAAGAGAATCAAAAAGTCCCTAAGAATCAACATAGGTTGTCAAAAAGGGGCTTAATTTGAGTTATAGATGGAAAATTACCAAATAAGGAAATGTTTTCTTTCTGTAACAATGCAATGGCATCTTTAAATAGACACGATAACATTGCATTGCATTAATTGTGAATTTGATTGAACTTTGCTTTCTTTTTCAGTTAGTAAAATGCAATGAACATGCTGGTATAGCAGGGCAGATTGACGAAGATTATAATTACGACGATTGGACTTATCTTCTGCTTGATTCTCTTCCAACTGAGGCTGAATGTGTTCAAGCTGTGCAACATCATGCTGCCAAATATGGTACCACGACACAGAAAAATCATATTCACCAGTTCTCCTTGCGATTACTACAATTGTGGCAAAAAGCCTTTGGAGGTGATGTTCGTTATGTTACAATACCTGGGAGAAAACAAACTTTATCGATCGCTAAAAATTTACGACAAAGATGTCTACAAAGCAAAGGGTTCCAGACGTGTGAATATGATTAAATGGAAACGAGAGCACCATGTCCTTCTCAATATACTTTCAAAAGATGTGAATCCTGATGAATTTGATGTACATGAACGAAGATTCTTTGTCGATCAAAAGTCTCTCTCGCAAATGGCTCATTGACACTTTCCACGTCAATATGGAACATGAACGGTTTCTGGCAGAGCAAGAACTGCACAATCGTTTGGATTTGGACGATGATCAATTTGAAGTGGAGGATATAAGTGACCAATTGCCAGAGCATGATACCTCAAACAATTTGAACTACTCATTAAACAGATTGGGTACAATCTGTAGCACTGTCCCATGTACCGAGATCGCCACCCAAACACATGTCACTTACAATCTGCGAACTGGTGCACAAAATTTCCAGGAGTCAATCAAAATAGCTCTAGCAAATTCCTGTGCCGAGAGTGGTTTGTTGATATGACACGGGAGAAAATTGGGATTGATGAATACATTGTAGAATATTTGGAACCATTTCCCAACGACAATAGAAAGAAAACATGGCAGTATCCTTCCCGAATTGAAGAGCAGAAGACATTGAAAATTCAATTTTTGTCGTGCAATGTCATTGGTGCATGGAACTTGACAAGACGAAAACCAGTATTTGTGCTAGAGAATAATGATGTGATTGACGAGCTCTTTAATGCATTATATTGATATTTTACTGTTAAATGATTTTAAAGACATGTGAAGTGAAGCTGTGTCTTGAAATAACAAAATAATTCCTTTGCTAATTACTCATACCTTTTATCAAGTTATTCAATATATTGGTTACAAATCGAGAAATAGCGAATCGAGGGCCATTTTCCTCAATTTTCGGGTAACTATGAGAACAATATGAATTCAGACTCTTCTTGGACAGCATTTTATTGACATTCAATGTTCAATTTACAATTAATTACTTTCTGAGAAGTTGATGTAGTAAAGTTACGATGTTTCTAAAAAGTATCATTGATGAATGAACTAATGATTCATATGTTATGTACCGTAAAGCGTAATTTTGTCATTTTTGGATTGTTTTGACCCTTTTTACATCCCCCAAAGATCTCTAAATACCCTAAATACAAATGGATAAGATAACAGGATGGTTATTTCAGTCTTCCAACTGTAAAAAGCCATACAGGAGTGTTTATAGGAGCCCGATGAGATATAATACCTGCATTTTGGGGATTATCCGTGATTTTCGTTCATTTTTGGCTAATTTTTGGGTAAATTTGACCCATTTTGGACCCTTAAGATACCTTGAAAAGCCCTATATAGGTGGAATAGCCAGTGAGAATGTTAGATTTAATGATATAGAGCCATTTATGGTCAAAAATTGCACCCTGTGTGGCTTGGGAGGTGCATTTTGGAAAATCCGTGATTTCCGACCATTTTTGGCTAATTTTGGGGTAATTTTGACCCATTTTGGACTCTGAGATACCCTAAAAAACCTTATACTTGTGGGATAGCCAATGGGAATGTTAGATTTAATGATACAAATGCATTTATAGTAAAAAAATGCACACTGTGGCTTTCAATAAGTGATTAAGTGTGTTTGGGGGACGAAATTTGGGCCATTTTCACACATTGACGCGGTCAAATCACGTTTGGGGCCAGCGACCCTCCAATTTTGACCCGTTTTGAAAAAAATCACTTGTTCCCATCTATTTACATATAAATGAAGGTAATAAGCCACTTTTGGCATTTATTTGAAAAATGTTGTTTCTACAGTCTACCCCTAGTCATAACTAGTTTATTATATTCAAAACATCACATCAAAATACTATGGCATTTGGCTTTTTTTTTTTTTTTTTTTTTTTTTTTTTTTTTTTCTTCTCCGTTGACTGTAAAATGCTCAGAAAAGCAATTGAATGCCCTGTTTTTTTTTTTTGGGGGGGGGGGGTCACCCTGTATAAGCTTTTTTGTTACAGTAAAAAAAAAAAAAAAAAAAAAAAAAAGGTCGCTGCAACTTTAAAAGTTTAATCCTTGTTTTATTAAAGATTTTCATTCTTCGGATTTTTTAAAGTTAAAAACTAATTTCTTAAAAACCTTACCATAACATTTACTTTTTAATAAAAAAAAAAAAAAAAAAAAGTTGCCGAACTTCTTTTTTAAATGTTTTCATCTAATGAAAATATCGTGGGTCCGTTGGTTTTCTCTTAACAGTCGCGTAAAGACTACATTTTGTATTATTAATGCTACCAATTTTGTTACATAAATAAAAAATAAAAAATTCGTCGCAGCTATTTTTTTTTTTTTTTAATGTTTTGATTTTAAAAAATATCGAGATTCGTTCATTTTTTCATCTCATAATTATGAGATGAAAAAAATGAACGAATCTCTTAGTAAAAGAGTTGTCTCCCTCTGCACAATGACAACTTGTAAAACAACGCCAAATAAACTAATAATTGTTTGTTTTTTAACTTCAATTTCGTAAAAGGGAGATAATTTTCGAGTTGCTTCCCTTGCACTGCAAGACAACTAATAAAAATAACACCTACGTTTACAGATTCAAAGAAGCAGACGACATATGACCAGACGACAAAAAAAAAATGGCGGTTGAGCGTCGGAATCAAAAACCATCGAGAATTTAGACAAAATTAATCCGGCCTTACAGGATCATAATACGAAATAAACTTCTAAATTACCTAGTGTTGAAAATCTGACTAATTCGTTGCCTTACTTGCTGCTGCACCCCCCCATCACAAAAATAAACTGGACATTTTACAAATTTTAAGTTTTGTGTTTGTTTCTCGCCTCTACGTGACTTATACTGTTGTTAATTTATTACTTATTTTTTAAAGTGCTAAAACGCTAAAAAGCTTTCTACTCTAATAGTTTCTTCCCTCAAACGGCTAGACTTTGGAATTCCCTTCCTGTTACCTGCTTCCCTGACTGTATTGATAGGTGTAATTTTTGTAGGAATTTTTGACACCCCTAACACGAAACTGCGAATAAAATAAAAAAAACTCGTAATTTCTCTTTTAAAGGTGGGTTGTTTATTTTCTTTATGGATTATACTTCCAAAATAAACTATTAAAGTTGTATAAAAAGTAATAGAAATTTTTTTTTTTTTTTTTTTTAAAAAACACAGTTATGAAATTAATTGAATTTTACGAGTTCAGTATTTTTCAATTTTTAAATTTTAAAAATCTATAAAAAATTTTCTATTGATTCTATTTTTACGATATTTTCAGGGTCAATGTGAAATTTTATGCTCTTTCCAATAAACCGAATATAATATTTTAGACAAACTTTTTTTTTTTTTTTTTTTAAATTCATGACGAAAATTAATGCCCAGTGAAACAGACACCAGAGAAAAAGCAGCAGAACTGGATCGATTACATTATCTGATGAAAGAGAAGTTAAAGAGTGCTTCAACTCCTGATCAAATCCAAATCATGACACTTGCTCCTGATTTTTGGTCTCGTGAATACACCTCTAAATTCTACAAGGTATCTGAGTATGTTGTTCAGATTGCCAGAGAACTGACAAATAGTATTTTGTCAAAACCTAACTCGATTTTTCACGGAGACAGTCGACGTGATAATACAAATGTATGATACAGCCACCAAATATCAGGCTAAAAAGGACTTGGTTAGTATAGCAAAAGGTATTCGCAAACAAAACGCTTGATAATGTGTAATTTGCATGAACTGTATGTTGCAAGTGGTGTGTTTTAGCTGGATCTACACATTCTGTTCTGTGACATATCAGAATGCAGAACTTCTTGTTGATGCCATGAAGATTTGATTTCAAAGTTAGTGATTCTTCTAACAAAAATGCATCACTCTGAAAACTGCCCTGGTAGAGTAGATCTGTTGATTGTCACTGTTGATAATCTAACTAGACATTCATATCTAATAAAATGCTAAGCCAGATACTTGAATCGAAAGAAATAGAATCTTTGTTCCAATGAGGTCCTTGTTCTGGAAGATTTTGCAGAAAACTTTCAATTTTTAATATAAAACGAAATTCAAAGTTATCATTGGAGCAAGGAATATTGCTCTCTGCACCTAGTAGTGATTTACTATAGAGATTCTGATCAGCAGCCAAAGCACATTCATTTATTCATTTATTTCCAACAACAAAACCCATGACATTGCATTTGTGTATCAAACTCAGACACTGATTGTTCACTTAATCCAGACTTTATTACTGCACGTGAACAAATGATTGCTGCAGGGCTCATTATAAAAACTTCAAGAATTTCATCAATTTATGCTTGCATAAGGACTTTGGTATTGAAGGCGAGTGGGTTTTCTTCACCACCAGTCACGGAAAATCCCTTTGTGATGAAATTGACGGTTCAGTAAAACACTATGTGGCTAAGCGGTCACTGCAATGCCCTCTTAATAATCAAATCTTTGATTATAAAGCCATACTTGCTATCTACCAAATGTCTGCCATCCGTTTCTTTGCCATCAGTAAGGAAACCATGGAGAAGGTGAGAAAGTCGCTTGAAGAAAGGTGTTTGTAACCACTCTCTGAAGGAGAGGTGGGGAAAAAGGGGTTGGATTTAGAAAAAGGAATTCTAAACGCAGAGTCGTAGCCAGCAAGCTGAACGGCTGAGCTTGTCCGGCGCTCCCGATTTGGGGAGCCCTTCAGGGCCTGATGTTATGATGGGAACTAGCCTGTGACTTACTGGTCTGATCTTACATCGTTTCACTGCTATAGTCTAGTCAGTCACCTCAGATTAGACAGTAGTTGTTACGAAGTAATGGAAACAAATAGTTTGTTACTGTTATAACCCAGAGTTCTGTTTGTGGTGAGGACTCTTGATTTTTCAGCAAGCCACAAGGACCAGCGGAGTGATTGATGTACCCGGAGACTCCCTACACATGGAAAGAAAGACAATTCGATAGAGAGGAAAAGTGCCCCTCCATCAAAACACAGTGGGTAAGGACGATCAACAGGCCAACTTGTAACGAGACAAGGTACAATCAAAGGACACCTGTCACATCGGTAACGTTAGAAATGGTGCCGGATCGTGCATTGTTATATAATATTCAAAGTCTCCGACTTAACATTCACAGGTAACATGAATTGGAATAACGACATTGTTAAGGCTACTGCAAGGAAAGTGAGCTCCTTTTACCATGCTAGAAAATTTATCACCCCTGCCAGGATCCTATATATCTTCAAAGTGACTATCTGCCCATAAATGGGGTATTGTTGTCACATTCGGACAGGTGCACCAACTATTAGTCTCTCCTTAGGCAGGGTCCAAGAAAGTGTCTGTAGTCTAATAGGTCCTGCACTATCTACCTAGCTCATCACCACAATGTTGCATCTCTATACTTGTTTTACAAGTACTACAATGGAATGTGCTCCAATGAACTTGCTGCTCTGATATCCCCCATCAACGCAAATATCCCTGACCAACCCTACAATCTCATTGATTCACTGTATAAATCCTCAGATGCTAAAAAGCTTTTTATTCTAATAAATTCTTTCCTCGAACTGCTGGCCTTTGAAAATCTCTGCTCGCTCCCTCGAGGATAAGGGTTAATGGATATATATAAGTAGTGGAAATTTTGTAAATTTGATTACTTGGGGGGGGGGTCAATAACTTGTTTACATTGGACTTGAAGACAATCAAATTGTAGTCAGCTGGAAAGCAGGCAAAGGGAACAGAGTTCTACAGGCGTGCAGTTCTAAAAAAAAAAAAAAAAAAAACCTTTGTTCATGGAATCTATGTTTTGATTTGGGCACAGATAAAGAGTGTGGGAAATTATTGATAGTGGTTTTGGCTAGACGAGTGACCTATATCAAACTGTAAAAATAAAAATAATTAAAACAAATCATTCAGCAACTTCATTTTCTTTTTTCATATGGCCCAGGAAACACCGGGTAGCCCTGCTAGGTTTGCTATAACAAGAAAAATAAAAGAACGGTTCAAGTTGTAAAAAGAAGTGCTTTAAAATCTTAGACCTTTCGCGTAAAATTGTATGACTAATATATATATATATATATATATATATATATATATATATATATATATAAAGTGACTTTGAAGAACAACCTCTACCAAACTACTGTCAATTTTTTTGGACTATAGATTTGAAACTTGATATATAGACGATTTGGCCTGTGGAACAAATTCGATTAGGTTTTTAGCTAGTAAAAATAGCTACTAAGGGGTCAAAATTTAAATATTAGAACTTACCAGGCGAAAATCGACTTAGAATACTCCTCTATGCATGCGTAAATATACATGCCTATGTTAAATTGTATTACTTTTTAAGTTTTGACATGCATCTATCCTTAGATCAAATAGTAGTGAGCTGGAGAGATAAATGTTTAGTTTCGAGTCTTGCTGATACTGTTAACGAGCATCTCTCCCCCCCTCTCTGGCTTTCTTACTCTTTCTGTTTTCTCTCTCTGTGTCTCTATAAGAGAATAGAGAGGGAGAGAGGGAGAGAGAGAGAGAGAGAAACAGAGAGAGCTAGCAGAGAGAGGAGAAACAAGGGACAGCACGTGTTGCTGAAGACCGGATCGTTGAAGCGTCATTTTCCCTCCTCAGAGCACTGTGAGAAAACTGTTACCATCGCGGTGAACTTCAAAATCACCAAAAGAAAAAAAAAAAGACGAACTGTTTTAAATTGTAACTATATTGTAAAATATAATTTTATACAAAAACAAACACAATTGTGACTTACGTCTTTTATTGCATATTTTTAAGTTACGGCTGATCGTTCTAAGTTGTCAACCGCTTTGTTTTCAGGTTCAACGTTGTTATGACATTTTTGACAATTGACGAGAGGCAAGATAAGGAAAAAGTGCCAGTCTAAGGTGAGATAACTCACTAGTCTTAACTCATTGTCATAACAACCGCTTAGTAAACAAGTGAACCCACGGACGACCGACGTAATTAAAACTGCTATGTACCACAGCCAGGGAGTCCTACGCACTATTACGATTTCCCAACCTGGGGGGCCACTCCACAATACAACAATACCACTCAAGTGATATATTTTAAAAACTTTTGAAATCACTAATATATATATTGGGTACAATATAATAATCAATTGAGAATTAGTTCTATAATAATAAATACAAAATCTTCATAAATTAAAATATCATATTTAAGCATAGTATATGACCGGGCAATGTCAGACAGCCTGCGAGTTTTATTATAAAATGATTTTAAAATTAGGAAATTAAAATTTGGAGGAAAAGAAACTCATTGCATTCAAAGTCATTATCGGAGCAATTCAGAGCACCAGCCATTTGACATACGCTTGCAATATTGCGCAAGTTTTGCATAATATTTTTGGACAGTTGAATTTAGGATAAAATTGCAAATATTTATCATTTTTAGCTAACAAATCAACACTGGGTTACCAAGCGTCTGATCCAACTTGATCAAAGTGATTTGAACAGACACTAAAACGCAAATGGTTCTAATTGCTACTCTTTTTTCCATTTTGTTTGGATCTGCTTCTCCTCTTTACTCACAAAAGCAAATAAGTTTTCACAGGAACGTGTTAACTTAAAAAAAATATTTTCAACGAGTGAAAAATTGTTTCAAACCCCAAAAGTATGTCAATGTAACATGCCAACATAAACTTAGAAATTTATTTAAAACAAGCCTGGTTGCCCGGGTGCTTGTAAGTGTGTGTTGAGAAGAAAAAACAGTGGTAGTAGGCAGGCAGCCTCAAACCCGTACCCGCAAAGGAGGAAAAGAATGTGGAAAAAAAAAAAAAAAAAAAAAAAAAAAAATGCCGTTTTTGCTGTTGCATCTATTACCAAACCAGAAGTGACAAATGTTTAAATTAAGGCTAGTCAATCGAAAAGAGGGGATGACTATATCATCAAAAAAAGCGACCTCTTCCTGTAGAAAAGTGCCTAGTTGAGTGGAGGAATTTTTCGATATTTGTCGTCTGAAGAATAGAGCTTCAAAACGGTACCAATCTTGTGAAAATTCGTCACCTCTGTCGAAAATTTTAGGCATACATACATACATACATTTTAACAAACAGGTGAGATTATATTATAGACTAGCCTGGGTTCCCGGTATTGCCTGGGTGTTTGGAGGTGTGTGTTGAGAGAAAAAAAGAGAAAGTGGTAGTAAGAAGGTAGGCTTGAACCCATACCAGGAAGGAGGAAAACAAAACAAAAAAAAAAAAAAAAAAAAAAGTGACGTCTTTGCCGTTGTGCCCATCGCCAAACCGAAAGTGACATAGGTTCAAATTAAGGCTAGATAATCAAAAAGATGGGATGACTTTCGAAAATATCGGTGAAAAAAAAGCGACCCTTCCCTATAGAAAAGTGCCCAGTGTAGGGTGAAGGAATTAATGTTTTCAGCCAATTTATTGATATTAGTTCTCCGAAGGGCCGAGCTTCAAAATGATACTGATTTTGTGAAAATCCATCGCCTCCGTTAAAAGTTTTAGGCAGACATACATACATACATTTAAACAGACAGTTCAGATTTATATTATAGACTAGAGGGGGTACCTGGCGTTGCCCGGGTGTTTAGAGGTGTGTGTGTGCTCAAGGGGGGGGGGGGGTAAATCAAAATGAAGTAATAACTCTGTTTAAATATTACATAAAAAGAAACAATGTTAAAACTTTTTTAAAAAATCGTTGCCCGGATGTTTGTGTCGGGGGGGGGGGTAAAAAAACGTTTTGGTAAGTAGGTAGGATCGAACCTGAAGCCTTGAGGCGAAGTTGGAATATAAAGTGAGAAAAGAACGTGACACGTTAACCGCTCGGCCACCAAGAAAGAGTAACTGAAACACGTTTGAATTTATTTAAGTATAAAAGAATTGACAGGTGCCTGCACTTAATGACTTAATGAGGTCAAATATTAGTAGCGGAGTTAAGTTTAACTGCAGGGCAGTTTTTTAATGAGGTCAAATAGAAGTTAATGCAGGGCAGTTTTTTAATGAGGTCAAATAGAAGTTAATGCGGGGCAGTTTTTTGGAGTTTGTTTACCCATGCCTAGATGTTTGGGGGGAAACCAGCTCCCAACAAAAAGGGAATTGTCCAAATTGAATAGCAATTGTCTGATATAAGGAGAAACTCCGCATTTATCAAAGCTGATTGCACTCCGAGAAGAATGCATTAAATTAAATTAAAATGTTTGCCCCATGTCCAAGTAACCTACATCTAAAATTTCAAGTGTTTAGACCCAAATGTTGCGAAGGAGTTTGGTAGAGTCTGCAAACGTCAACTCTGTAAACTTTGACCTCTTGCCAGCCAAATTTTCGCCCCAAAACTGATTAAAAAGCTTGCTGCATGTCTGAATACCCTTTATGTAAAATTTCAAATGTTTAGACCCAAAATCGGCTTAATTGTTTGCTAGAGATCGCAAAGGTCAAATCTTTTGAACTTTGACCCCTTGGCAGCCAACTTTTCGTCCAAAAACAGATTAAAAAGCTTGGCCTACGTCTGAATACACTTTATGTAAAATTTCAAATGTTTAGACAAAAAATTGGCTAAGTAATTTCGTAGCGACCGCAGAGGTCAATTTTGTCTTTGACCCCAATTTTGACCCCTTAGCATTTGTTTTGGGCTCAAATCAAATTGTAAAGTTCGATCCATATCCAAGTAATTTATATCTAAAATTTCAAGTGTTTAGACCCAAAATTGGCAGAGGAGTTTGATAGAGTTCTCAAAGGTCAAATTGTTAAACTGACTCCTTAACAGCAAAATTTCTGGCCAAAACCCGATTACAAAGATTTTCCCAAATCTCAATACCCCGTATATCAAATTTCGAGTCTGTAGACCAAAAATTGACAGAGTTATTTGGTAGGGAAATGTACACCGACAGACATTTTCATTTTTAAAAGTGAAAATGTCTGTCGGTGTCTGTCTGTACATTTTCCTACACAATAGCTGTCAATTTTCAGTCTACAGACTCGAAATTTGATATATAGGGTAGTGAGATTTGGGAAAATCTTTGTAATCCGTTTTCGGACAGAAATTTCACTGTTAAAGGGTCAAAGTTCAACGATTTGACCTTTGAGAACTCTACCAAACTCCTCCGACAATTTTGGGTATAAACAATTGAAATTTTAGATATAGGTTCCTTGGACATGGATCTAACTTAATAACCTGATTTGAGCCCAAAACAATAAATGTGAAGTGGTCATAATGGAGGTCAAAGTTTTTAAAAATTTGACGTCTGCGGTCTCTACCAAATTACTCAGACAATTTCTGGTCTTAACATTTGAAATTTTACATAAAGGATATTCAGAGATAGGGCAAGCTTTTTAATTGGTTTGGGTCGAAAATTTGAACTACCAATATATAAATGCATGTGTGTTTGCATGTCTGCCTAGAATTTTTGACAGTGGCAACGGATTTTCACAAGATCAGTATTGTTTTGAAGCTCAACCATTTAGACGACAAATACCGAAAAATTGACTAAAAACATTAATTTTTCACCTTCAACTGGGCACTTTTCTACAGGGAGGGGGGGGGTCGCTTTTTTCGCTGATATTTTCGAAAGTCACCCCTTCTTTTCAATTTTCTAGCCTTAATTTAAATCTAGGTCACTTCCAGTTTGGCGGTGGTTGTAACAGCAAAGACGTCAGGTTCCCCCCCCCTCATTCTTTTCCTCCTTCGAGGTACAAGCTCAAGCCTGCCTTCCTACTACCACTTTTGTTTTACTCAACACACACCTCCAAACACCCGGGCAACGCCGGGCACCTATGCTAGTATATATATAAATAAATATTTTATATCCAAATTATACAAGGTTCATCAAAATAAGTTTCCAGACTTCTTTTGTACAGGCATTAAAAATTGTCATAGACCCTTGAAAATTCAATGTTATTACTATACATCATATGAGATGACTGACCAACTTTTATGATTTCAGGTTCAAACGAACAGTTACAGCAAGAATTGGAATACACCCTACTAAAGCCTGGTTGTCACAGCTGGTGAATTTCACAAACGCAATCTGGATGTCAAGACACATTAATAGAACGATATGCAAAAAAATTATCTTAAACTTGGAAAAAATGCCACAGAAACGTATGGAATGCTTCAAATTGCTTTTCGACCATCTTGCATGAATCAAGCATCAGTTTTTGAATGGCAAAGAAAAGATTCAAAGAAGGCAGGGAGTTTGTGAGGGATGATGAGAGGTGTGGGAAGAGTAAGGAAGTTAGAACACCAGAGTTAATTGGCCAAATAAAGAATTTCATGGATGAGGACCGTCGTGTATCTATAGAGAATAAGTGCAACGTTTGATGTTAGTGTGGGAACTGTACACACAGTTATTCATGAGTAACTGAAACTACAGAAGATTTGCATGAATGCATCAGTCTATAACTCCATCCTTGTCACAGACTATTTGACCAAGATGAGCATCAAGACAGTTCCTCAACCTTCCTATAGTCCAGACCTTGCTCCCCATGATTTTTGGTTATTCCCTAAACTCAAGGAAAATTTTAGAGACTGCCATTATGAGAGATTAAATAGGCTGTGACAAGGGTCATTGGCATGCTCACAGAAGACTTCCATGAGGCTTTCCAGAAGTTGCTGGAATGGTACAACAGCCGGAGGAGATTACTTTGAAGGGGACTAGAGTTTCATGTGCATGTACTATCAATAAAAGTGTGTACTATCAATAAAAGTGTGTACTATCAATAAAAGTGTGTACTATCAATAAAAGTGTGTACTATCAATAAAAGTGTGTACTATCAATAAGTGTACTATCAATAAAAGTGTGTACTATCAATAAAAGTGTGTACTATCAATAAAAGTGTGTATTATCAATAAAGTGTGTACTATCAATAAAGTGTGTACTATCAATAAAGTGTGTACTATCAATAAAGTGTGTACTATCAATAAAGTGTGTACTATCAATAAAGTGTGTACTATCAATAAAGTGTGTACTATCAATAAAGTGTGTATTATCAATAAAGTGTGTATTATCAATAAAGTGTGTATTATCAATAAAGTGTGTATTATCAATAAAAGTGCCTATATGAAAAAAGTCTGGAAGCTTATTGAAGACACCTTGCATTACACTTGGAGGTCTATTTCAAAGTTCAAGTATCCTGAATGATAAAACGCCTCTCCTCCAGGTCATTCAAAATAAGTGGTGAAAGTTTCTTGTGGTGTTTGCACCGATCTCTTTCAGGTGCAGGAGTGGATAATAGATATCCTGAGAGATATCGCAATAGCCATTGTCAGACAAAATAAGGAAAAAAGGTTAAATTTCTTGTGCCTATTTTCAAATAGCAGATCCAATAAACTTTGCACCATTCGAATAGCTAGTCTTTGAACTTTCTCCAGATGCTGGATATCATGTATTAAGAGTGTTCCAAAAGTAATGGCTCCTATCTTTTTATTTTTTTATTCTATCCAAATGGATCAGAGGGGTATTACAAATTGTTATGATGACTAAATCTATGCAGTTTATGAAAGTTTCATATCTCTGTTGCAGATATTGACAGTGTGATACTCTAGGAAAGCAACCCATGTCATGGATATACATCTGAAGCAGAGATGCATTATTGAATTCCTGAGAAAAGTGCATTGAGAATGGTGGTGACTATATAGAAAAATAAATTCTGGAGCACAAAAGTTTGCTCATTTTAATAGTACCATTCCCATCTTTAGAGCTCTTCAACTTTTGAGTAAAAAAAAAAAAGAAAAAAGAAAAAAGAAAAAAAAGAAAAGGAAAAGAAATGAAAAGAAAAAGGAAAAGAAATGAAAAGAAAAAGGAAAAGAAATGAAAAGAAAAAGGAAAAGAAATGAAAAGAAAAAGGAAAAGAAATGAAAAGAAAAAGGAAAAGAAATGAAAAGAAAAAGGAAAAGAAATGAAAAGAAAAAGGAAAAGAAATGAAAAGAAAAAGGAAAAGAAATGAAAAGAAAAAGGAAAAGAAATGAAAAGAAGGAAAAGAAATGAAAAAAAGGAAAAGAAATGAAAAGAAAAAGGAAAAGAAATGAAAAGAAAAAGGAAAAGAAATGAAAAGAAAAAGGAAAAGAAAAAGGAAAAGAAAAGGAAAAGGAAAAGAAATGAAAAGGAAAAGAAATGAAAAGGAAAAGAAATGAAAAGGAAAAGAAATGAAAAGAAAAAGAAATGAAAAGAAAAAGAAATGAAAAGAAAAAGAAATGAAAAGAAAAGAAAAAAGAAAAAAAAGAAAAAAGAAAAGAAAAAAACAGAAAAAAGAAAAAGAAAGAAAAAAGAAAAAGAAAAAAGAAAAGAAAAAAACAGAAAAAAGAAAAAGAAAGAAAAAAGAAAGAAAAAGAAAAAAGAAAGAAAAAGAAAAAAGAAAGAAAAAGAAAAAAGAAAGAAAAAGAAAAAAGAAAGAAAAAGAAAAAAGAAAGATACGAAAAAAGAAAAAAGAAAAAGAAAAAGAAAGATACGAAAAAAGAAAGATACGAAAAAAGAAAGATACGAAAAAAGAAAGATACGAAAAAAGAAAGATACGAAAAAAGAAAGATACAAAAAAAGAAAGATACAAAAAAAGAAAGATACGAAAAAAGAAAGATACGAAAAAAGAAAGATACGAAAAAAGAAAGATACGAAAAAAGAAAGATACGAAAAAAGAAAGATACGAAAAAAGAAAGATACGAAAAAAGAAAGATACGAAAAAAGAAAGATACGAAAAAAGAAAGATACGAAAAAAGAAAGATACGAAAAAAGAAAGATACGAAAAAAGAAAGATACGAAAAAAGAAAGATACGAAAAAAGAAAGATACGAAAAAAGAAAGATACGAAAAAAGAAAGATACGAAAAAAGAAAGATACGAAAAAAGAAAGATACGAAAAAGAAAGATACGAAAAAGAAAGATACGAAAAAGAAAGATACGAAAAAGATACGAAAAAGATACGAAAAAGATACGAAAAAGATACGAAAAAGAAAGATACGAAAAAAGATACGAAAAAGAAAGATACGAAAAAGATACGAAAAAGAAAGATACGAAAAAGAAAGATACGAAAAAGAAAGATACGAAAAAGAAAGATACGAAAAAGAAAGATAAGAAAAAGAAAGATAAGAAAAAGAAAGATAAGAAAAAAAGAAAAAAAAAGAAAAAAAGAAAAAGAAAAGAAAAAGAAAAAAAGAAAAAGAAAAAGAAAAAGAAAAAGAAAAAAAGAAAAAGATAAGAAAAAGAAAGAAAAAAAGAAAAAGATAAGAAAAAGAAAGAAAAAAAGAAAAAGATAAGAAAAAGAAAAAGATAAGAAAAAGAAAAAGATAAGAAAAAGAAAAAGATAAGAAAAAGAAAAAGAAAAAGAAAAAGATAAGAGAAAGAAAAAGATAAGAGAAAGAAAAAGATAAGAGAAAGAAAAAGATAAGAGAAAGAAAAAGATAAGAGAAAGAAAAAGATAAGAGAAAGAAAAAGATAAGAGAAAGAAAAAGATAAGAGAAAGAAAAGAAAACCCTCTTTATTTTCAAATCTATCGTATATTTATTATTTTTATATACCGATCAGTAAGGTGATATTTTTTTCCTTTTTTTGTTCACTTCAATAAGATATGGACGAAAGGCCTGCACACCCTATTTTAACATTGATCTGACAAAGGAGACAAAGTGAGAGAAATATTTCAGGAGTTACCAGAAAGAGTATCGAATGATTGCGTGCTTGTTGCTTTATTTGCAACCTGAATACAATATTTAGATGGCATGAATAATGTGTCGACCAGAAGGCCAAGATCTTTTGTTTCGTTCACCTCCTTGAGCAGAGCCCTGTCACTGTGGAAAGTAATGGCCAAGCAAGAAATAAAATCCATTGCAACATGGTAGCATTTATTGACATTGAAATACAAGTCCCATTCGGACGGCAAATATCGAAAAATTGGCTAAAAACATTAATTCCTTAACCTTCAACTGGCCACTTTTCTACAGGTAGAGGGTCGGATTTTTCGCCAATATTTTCAAAAGTCATCCCTTCTTTTCAGTTGACTAGCTTTAATTTAAAAGCTTCGTCGCTTCCAGTTTGGCGATGGATGCAATGGCAAAGACGTCACATTTTTTTTCATGTTCTTTTCCTCCTTCATGGTACGGGTTCGAGCCTGCCTGCCTACTACCACTTTTTTTTTTTTTTTTTTTTTTTGCTCAACACACACCTCCAAACACCTGTGCAATAAGATCCTGTTTTTTGATGACATCCTGGATTCCGATAAATGTCAGTCTATTGGCCGAGATGGGTGATTATAGTGGGTCTCCTCTAGGTTCTGTATTCAGTTCTATTCTCCTTCTGCTCTATCTCAACAATTTGCCAGGAGTGATTGATGGAAGCATTCTCTTATTAGCAGATGCATGGAGGCCATAAGTGTAAGGTTATATAAAAGTATGTAGTTCTATGTCTTGCCAAAGTCCAAAAAGACGATGTCAGCAATATCTCCATCATCCATTATACTTGTAACCCATTCCTCCATCATAAGCAAATTTGTGAGACACAAACGTTTCCGAATGAAACCATGTTTAATACCCCCACTTTTTTTTTTTTTTTTTTTTTTTTAAAACTCTTTTCACCACAAATAATGAATATTGCCACTAGGAACATAATTGGCTACTATTTTGGATCAAGTCTAACAGGGAACTATGGGGAGTTGACCAGCGAGATGTCTGTTTACATTACATTTAAATTTCATCATGTTAGTAGTCAGGGAAATAGGGAGGGAATTCCGAAGTCTAGCAGTTTGAGGGAAGAAATTATAGTAGAAGGCTTTCCAACATCTAGGGACCTCAATAGTGAAGAGGTGGAATTTTGCTGTTTGTTGGGTTGGTCTGGAGTTAGGGTATGTCACAGACATACAAGTGATATGAGTTCATCAGAAACAATAATAGCATGGAGATATGGTAGCAGTAAACGTAATAGGAGTCAGGATTGCTCACTTGAGCAGAACTTTCATGGATTTTGAGATGATAGAGGCGGGGGATAAACAGCTCTAATTAATTGGGTCTTCGTTGCCACCTTTTCTTAAAAGATAGAGCAGATCATGGCCACTCATCACTTTTCAAGAACAGCTCCAGTAATCAGTGAAAAATTGAAAATGCTAAACGTTCAGATAATTCGGATGTAGCAGCTTGTAAAATTGCTGCATTTGCATTGAAAGGATAAAAAGCTGACTCTTATGCTTAACCCGAGTGATGGCGATTGGCTGCATTGGTGGTGCTACCATGTATAGCATTGCAGGTTTTCTGCCATCGTCTTTGAAAATCTCTGCGAAAATATCAGCAAAGAGAGATGCTTGTTGGTTTGAGCGCTCAATTTTTTCTCATTTGGAATTACGTAGAATTGTGACCCGATGATCGGCTTCATGATCACATCACAATAAAACAACACGACGAGTACGTGATGTAAAGCAGTTAAGCTTGGTGTGCGTATGAGGATGGTTGAGTCTTATAGAGTCACATAGTATAGGAAGAGGAACATTAAACGTCGTCTGTCACTAGTTGTCTGGACGCATTAGTCCTCAACAATTTTATTCTCAATCCAATCTACTTTCACCTGGCTTTGACTTCAATCTCTCTCAGGAAGGGATCTTCGAGTCGCCAACTATCTCAAAACTGAACACTCTCCTCAACTGTCGCAAACTCAAAACTGTTCATAAATTGTTCCAAATCACCACCATGCCTTGATTAAAAATCCTATTTTAACTTTCTTTTGTGTTCCTTGGTGAACAACTTCCTATACCTTTTTTCTGCTGATAAACTTACTTTCTCTTATATTACTAAATTTTTTTCTTTTTTGCTTTCTAACACTAGATGAGGAAGCACATGTTGATAGTATCATGTTGGATTACAATTTTTGTTTTTCAATTTTTTTTTTTATTTCTTGCACATGAGCATAAATCTAGTTCAGTTACAGCTAGTACTTGGCCTTCGGGACAAGATCAAAGTGTAGTATCTGTTCTTCAGATGCTGCACTTCTATTTCTTGTTCTCTTTCGGTGGAGGAGAAATCCTTCACGACTGAGACAATTTTTATTTTTGTATCTTTTCTCCACGTTAAAAAACGACCCTGGTGTCTAACTCTGTCCCGTGGGGAGGCATAGTAAATAGGTACAGCTAGCATCTAAAGCAATCTGCCTCTCAATATGTTATCTACTTATGCTCGATGTGAATAGCTTCCAAACTTTAAAGGTTTGCTAAAAGTTTGGAAACGATTGAAACAACTTATTTGACATCTAAAATGATTCCAATTTCTTTTCAAATTTCAAAAGCTCATTAAATAATGCATTATTTATTTATTTTTTTTTTTTTTTACTTGGGAGTCATAACAGTTATTAGTACATCAGCTGTAAATCCTGCAGAATGGAAATATATTGCATTTCACTGAGCAGGTTATTTTTGCTGAGGTGGTTGACCACTTTTGTTTATCACAAATTCCAGCAACTTACTCATAAGGCACAGGAGATTGATTGGTCTGTACTGATAGCGAGATAACCAATCTCTGGAATTTTTAAGTACGGGGCAGACTGATGAAGCTTTCCAGGGTGTTGGGAAGCATTTCTCTTTAAGGAAACGTTTAAACAGTTTTGTAAGTATGGAAGTTAGTTGAAGATTTTAGAGCACTACGACTGGAATGCCGTCAAGGTTAGTTGCTTTACTGGAATCAAGGTTTTTGGTAAGTTTGGCAACATCATGTACAGATATTTGTATGTCGCATAGTGTGTTTTCAGTCACAGGAGGAAATAGTAGGGGAGTAGACAGATCTGATCGCAAAAGGTAGAATTTGCTACAAAGTTTTTGGCAAAGAGTTTTGCTTTGTCAGATGCTGACAAAATTACCTCATGTCCAGTGACGATGGTAAGGACACACTTCTATTCAGGATCCTGTTTGTTATTTGCCAAAACTGGTGGGAACCAAGCCACTGCTCAGCTACTTAAAACTTGACATACTGAGCAATTTAGGGTAGGTCAATTTTGGAAGTTTAAATAATGCTACATATAGAAAGTTGTAAACTAATGTCAATAGTCACAAGAAATATTTTTCTTCAAAATTTTATATTTATTTGAGAATTCCACTTTAAGTACTAAAAAAATCACGATACTTATCACCGGTGTTAAGGGAAATATGTGCGGCTTAAATAAAATCCGTGTTTAAACAAAAATGAAATCATACAAGACACTTAATATTTTCATGTTTAGTATACCATTTTTGTCATAAATTAAATGAAAATATTAAAATTACAAAGATATAAGAGAATTATAATAATTTAATATACAAGTATCTATTTACATATAACGTTTCATTAATAGGTTAATATTACACTATTCACCGGTCGAAGTTACTTCCCCCTGGCAATTGTTATTCGCCTCATGGTTTTGTTTACGCTTTTAATTATAACGAATAGGTTTTTTTCCAATTAAACAAAAAACATTCTTTAACTATTAAAGAATATAACATTTTAAAATATTTTTATTTGTTTAATCATTAAAAAGCTTGTTTACTTCCCCCGGCAATTGTTATTCATCTCGTGTTTTTTTCACGCTTTTAATTATAACGATTATCTGGGGATTTTTCCAATTAAACAAAAAAAATCTTTAACTATTAAAGAATATAACATTTTTAAATATTCTGATTTGTTTATATTTTTAAAGTCAGTGTTTAATCATTAAAAAGCTTTTTTACGTGCTGAACTCCGAAAGGATTCTACTTTTAAGCTAAGTGTAAACAAAACATTACTTTTTAAGATTAATGTATTTCTTTCAAATTTATTAATTTATTCCATATATTTTTGCATTTTAATTTTTTTCGAATACATTTTTTTTAGGTTTCTTATTTAAAATGTCCAGAAAATCTGCAATTTCAGCAACTCGCAGTAAAAATGTTATGAAATTTGGAGGTCCACCTGCACCATTAAATAAAACGGAGCCTCCAATTTACCGACAAATTATTCAATATTGTTACTATTTAAAGAATACTTATCCTCACCTTTCAAATTTTGCTATTAATAAATTAATAACAACCGATGTAATGGATATATGGAAGGCAGTTAATCCACGTTTACCTCTGTTAACAGAACTGTTTTAAAGAAGGTGAATATATTATGCTTCGAGAAAGCCCAACAAATAAATCGAAGATCTCTCCCTGCTTCGAAAGTGCAAAAATTTTACGGGAAAACTGGATTTATTATTTGATATTTCATCCTGTTGTTGCGAATTACCTGTTCTACCTGGTGAGGATTATCGAGTAAAATGCAACAAAGAAAATTGCTGCAGTAAGCACATTATTTGCACTCGCCCTTTTCAAAAAAAAAGGTAAAGTTATTTTCTATTTTTGTTTTGAAATGTCTTTGTGAGTCAACCTTATATCGAAATTTATTTCCAAATATTATTTAAATATTTAAACAAATTTTTCCTCTTTAATTTTCATGCATATTTTCATGTTAATCTGTTTAGTTATATTAAAATATAATATGAATATAATCTAATCTTTCAGGTTCCAGTTGAGGATCGTGAATATTTAAAGGATCAGAAGTGCAAAATAGGGCCTAAGGGTACTTTTCAACTTGGCCCCATCGATAAATGCGCTATTAAGAAAAGTAAAAAGGAACAAAAAAGATTAAGAAAAAATTACCAACACCAACAGCTTCAACATCAAATCTCCAGGATATTATTTCTTTTCCCTCCTCCCCATCTTGCCCAAGTGAAGAACTAGAATATTTCCAGCCACAAACGGATGAAGAAGGGCCTTATAGCCTTACTAAATTTCCCAGATATGCCCTTGAATTAGTCATATCTTCTAATGTTGGAGCCAGCTTGGCTAATGCTTTGCTTTTGGATTTGAAGGCTATGGGCCTTCTGATACATAATATTATAAAAAATTATTGTTGATAAATGTAAGATTGACAGAGCAAAAGCCAAAGTGAAAGAAACAGCTCAACAAAAGCATGAAGGAAGTATGGGGAACCTCATCTGTATTGGAGTTGACTTGATAAGGACATGTTAAAATATAAAGAAGTTGTCGATGAAATGGACTGTGAAAAAAACTAAGAGTCCTGAACGGCATTTGACTTTTACAAAGGAGACACCATCTGAAAGTCATTATCTGACTCATAGAATTTTACCTAAAACTGGTGCAACAGGTGCTGTTCACACAGATGAAGTGCTGGATGTTCTAAAGGAATTCAATAAAGGCCGTCCTTGTTGATAATATTCAAGCCAACACAGGTTGTGAAGGTGGACTGGTATCAATTTTAGAAAAGAAATTTTTAAAAAATCTACAAACAATTGGTTGCTCTTTGCATCAAAATGAATTGCCCTTCAGAGCCCTTCTTAAAAACCTAGATGGCTGTGCAAAAGGCCCTACAACCTTCAGTGGTCCTCTGGGGAAATTATGCTCAAATGATTATCATGATTTGCCCCAAATAGCATTTTCCCCTATTAGCAGTCCTCTGGATTCAATTGTAAAAATTGATCAAATAAATGATCTCAGCTGTGATCAAAGACTTTTGTTTGAATGCACAGTAGGCATTTCTAGAGGTCAAGTTGACCCTAGATATGCTTCCTGGAAAATTGGCCCTTTAAACCAAGCAAGGTGGTTAACTTTGGCTATCAGGCTCATGTGTTTATGGACTCGTGGCGCATACCCACAAAGACTCATAACAAAACTGCAGTCTTATAAATTTTGTTGTAAATGTGTATGCCACTTGAGAGAGAGATTCGCTAATCCTATGAGATATAACTGTAAGCACATCTGCTGTAGATCTAGCAGAACAGAAACCATATTGTGTGTCACTAAGGTTATTTTTGCTGAGATGGTTGATTACTTCTCTATTTAACAGATTCCAGCAACTTACTCATGACGCACAGGAGACTTATTGGCCTGTACTGAGAGGGGAATGAGCGATCACCTGAATTCTTAAATACAGGGCATACTGATGGGATTTTCCAGGGTGATGGGAAGCAATTCTCTTTAAGACAACGTTTAAACAGTTTTGTAAGTATGGGCGCTAGTTCTGGTTTAAGTTTTGTGAGTACTATAATTGGAATACCCTCAGGGCCGGTTGCTTTACTGGAATCAAGGTTTTTGATTAGCTTGGCAACATCAAGTACAGACATTTGTATATCACACAGCGTGTTTTCTGATACAGGAGGAAATATTGGGTGTTTGCAGCCTTGGTTGCAAAGGGTAGAATTAGCTGCAAAGTTCTTGGCAAAGAGTTTGGCTTTGATGCTGACGAGATTACCTCAGGTCCATTTATGATAGTTGGGATAGAGCACACGCTTCTCTCCAGGATTCTGTTTGCTATTTGTCAAAACTGGTTGGAACCAAGCCGCTGCTCAGCTACTTTGGACTTGACGACTGAGCATACAACTCTTGCGTTCTTCATTACTTTCTTACAATGGTTGCTGGCAGTCCTGAAAGTGGCTTTAGTTTTCATACATCTATTACATTGGAAGCAGTGGAAAAAGTGATTTCTGTGCACAATGGCAGCAGCACATTCTGGAGAGAACCATGGCTGGCTGTTAGGTTTTTGCTGGAACTTTTTTTGACGGTATGAAATAGTCTATACCTACAATTAACCATTCCGTCAGGTCTGATACTATAGAGGACACATCGTTTTTAAACATAGAATGCAGAGGTAGATCCGATACAAATGTACGGAAGCTATCCCAGTCAGCCATAATATATCGATATACTGTACGATGGAGAGGTACGTCTGAGGACTTATATTTCATTTTTATCTTACAACTGAGTGGTCAGAAGATCCAAGAAGAGACAGAACGGAAACTGAACATAGTTCAGGGCAAGTTGTGAGAAAAAGGTCTAAGGCTCGCATACTGGCCGTCATTGTCGGGCACACGGGTAGGTTCGTGAACAATCTGAGCGCGGTCATAACCAATGGAAAAATCATGACAGAACCTCCCCTCATCATCGGTCTTATTTGAATGGGTCAACCATTCCACATTGTGAACATTGAAGTCTCCACATACATGAATGTTAGCTGAAGGATAAGCAGATAGGATGTGGTCAATTTTCTCATATGCTTTTAAGATAGTAACTCCACTGTTATGGGGGCGATAGAGTAAATATAAATGCAGTAGTGTGAGCTAGTGCAACCCGGAAGCACATATAGGGTAAGTTAGGATCTTCTCTGGAGATGTCCCTACCACATGGAAAGTCATCTTTAATATAGGCACATATTCCATGCTCATGGCGATCTTGGGAAGTTAAGTTAGAGTATCCCTTAATTACAAACTCATTTAGGGAAATAGTCTGCCCAATGCCAGTTTCGCTTAAAAATAAAAGGTCTGGTTTAGTCTCCTGTAATTGGGCTTTAACCTCTGGAAGGTTAGAACGTAGACCTCTGATGTTAGAGAAAGAGACATGGTAGTGGGGGTCTACGTTGGAAGAAGGAGATCCGGGTTTAATCGTGTATTTTTTCTTGAAACTTGTCATGATGGAATTTTGGAATTTGTGGACTAAGTCATCAGATTTGCTTAGAGCAAGACAGAGAGGGGAAACTAAGAGAGAAAAAGAAACAAAGAAATTTTTTTTTTGTAGAACATAAGGTAAAGCCATAACAATTACCAACTAATATGGCATCGAGAGGTCCCACCAGAAACTACTGCAGGGTCCAGAATTTCTAGGCAAGTTGTAAGAAAAAAGTAAATGAGGGTTCATGAAGAATTTGTGTCAGGCAATGGAGAAATCATGACAATACCTTCCCTCATCATCTGTCTTGTTTGAGTAGACTAGTCATTCAATATTGTGAACATTGAAGTCTCCGCAGATGTGAATGTTAGCCGAGGGATAGGTAGACAGAATGTGGTCAATTTTCTCAGATACTCCCAATGATATTAACTCCACTGTTATGGGGGCGATAGAGGGCAAATATGAATGCAGTGCTGTGAGCAAGTGCTACTCTGAAGCACATATAAGGCAAATTAGGATATTCTTTAGAGATGTCCCAACCACATGGAAAGCCATCTGTAATGTAGGCACACATTCCATACCCATAACAATTTTGGGGGTCAAATTTTGATGTCAAGTTTGAGTATCCTTTAATCACAAACTCATCTAGAGAACAGCCAGTCCATGCCAGTTTCACACAGGAACAAAAAAGTGAGGTTTAGCCTCCTGTAATTGGATTTTAACCTCTAGAAAGTTGGAACGTAGACTCCTGATGTTAGAGAAGGAGACCTGGTAATGGGGGTCTATGTTTAAAGTTGGAGTTCTGGGTTTAATCTTGCTTTGTTTGAGATTTTTCATTCTTGAGGATTGAGATATGTGGAAAAGGTCAGCAAAGTTGTTAAAGCAGAGCAGAAAAAAAAAAAAGAATGATTTTTGCAACCATGTAGAGTCATAACATTACCCACTAATATGGTATCACGAAACCCCACCAGAAGCTACTGCATGATCCAGAATCCATTCACAAAATAGCAATACAGCAGTTTCAGTACTTTTCACCTGTTGATAGGATGGCCTCTTTGGTGGTTAATCCAAGGTTCGGATCTTTGACTATCAGGTGGATAACGTCAGCCCAGGTAAAACGTTTACCTCCAACACCCTTATTAGTGATAAGGCCACAAAGATAGAAATAACCATTTACAAAAGATAGGTCAGGCTTGTTTACAAAGAAAATGAAATGCATTCTGGTGGATTTAATTTTTTCGGTGTTTCATTATGCATAACCAACACTTACTTTCGCATTTTATTTTTTACAGACAACGTTTAATTTTTCTATGTATAATGACTGATCCTTTCACTGGAAAATATTTTTGATTTTAGAGAGGTGATCCGTTTTCTGTATAAATTTAACAAACTGATTAGCTACTTTATAAGCTACCAATTTGACCCACTTTTTTTTTCTACCATGTACATTTATTGAGCATGTTGCTAGAGATTTTTTTAAAGCAAATATTTTAGATTTTAGAGTGGGGATCACTTTCTCTATAAATTTAACATTAAAAACAATTCACCCATTTCTTGGCCATCATCAATTTTTGAAAACTTAATGCAGAAATAAACAATGCAAATGTTTTTTCTTTTTGACAAGGTTAACAATTGGCAAGGAGATGGGGGGGATTTGTTTATTAGAAACCATTTTTTTTTTTTTTTTTAATTTCTATAATTCCAGTTCTTGTGCAGAAGAGCGTGCAAGCAATATAATTAATTCTTGTTTTTAGGTCAACAATTTCTGTATAGCAACAAAAACTAACTTCACTACATAACATTGAGAATTTTTTTTTTCATATTCACCCCCCAAAAAAAGCCAAAAACAAACGGCTATTCTGAATTAGAGGACATGCCTACAAGAACAGTCTAAGTAGGGAGTTAAGCAGCAAGATGTTCTTTTGTATTGCATTTAAACCAACATGGAGAGAATTCCAAAGTCTAGCTGTCCATGGAAAAAAAAAACTGAGTACAAATCTCTCCAGCATTGGAGAACCTCTAGAGTGAAAGAAAGGAATTTTGCTGTTTGCCGGATGAGCTGGGGGTACTAATATCATGAGCCAGAGTACATTCCATTAAAGAGCTTGTAACATTGTGGTGATGGGATGGGACAGAGGTTGGAGCTTGTTTAACAGTGCCGGACCTTTTAGATTGAAGACTCTTCTTGATCCATGTCCCAAGCCTTCTACTCTAATAGTTTCTTCCCCAGAACTGCTAGATTTTGAAATTCCCTTCCGGATTCCTGCTTCCCCAACTGTACGGACATGCAGAAGTTCATGTGAACAGACATCTAGTTGCTCAACTCCCTACATAGTATCCCTGCAATTTATGTCCCTGATAGTAGCCCCTTACATCAAAGTGGCACTGTGCCTTGTTTGGGGTGAAAATGGAATCAAAAAAAATAAATAAATAGAAAATAGTGGTTAATGCACTGGCTTCCATGCATGGGCAAATGGTGGAGTTGTAGAGATATAGGACATTGTCCAATGTGAGTATTTTTCTAGCATGGTAGAAAGAGCCCATCTTCTTTGCAGCCATGTCTACATATTTATTCCAATTGGTGTTCCCTTTAAATGTTAGACTGAGGAGTTCGAATTGTGCACTATCGGCTAGAGTGTTATTATCTATGGCAATTGGTGGCTGAAAAGGTTCTTTGTTATTGTTGAAGGAAAGAAGTTTTGTCTTAGTAGCAGTAAATGTAACCATCCATTTACTTCCCCATTTCACTACCGCCTTGAGGTAATTTTCTAAGGTTTCAGACATTGTCTTGAATAATTGCACATTCGTGTTTACTATATGTCAGGTATAGAACATAGTATTATCAGCAAATATATCCATCCCAGACACAATTTCATCAGGGAAGTCATTTATGAATATCAAAAACAATAAAGACCCAAGGATTGACCCCTGAGGAACATCTGCATTAATGTCATGTTGTTTGGAGGCATGGTCATAGAGGACAACGGGGACTTTTCCTTTGCTAAAAAGGATCTAATTATATTAAGTATTTGCTTAGTAATACTGAAGGATTTCATTTTCATGAAAAGACCTTTATGCTAGATCTTGTCAAATGTCTACGATACATACTATTGTCCTAGCTTCCTCTATCTCGTCTAGTGCATGGTATATGCGTTCAGAGATAATTGTTAGGATGTCTGCAGTAGGCTTGCTTAAATCCGTGCTGTCAGTCAGAAAGATGTTTAGCATTTACAAGATGGCGGATTAATGCCTGGTTGATTAACTTCTCAAATATTGTAGCGAAGAGAGGAAAAGAACTAACAAGGAATAATTGAGTAAATCAGTTGTTTTACCAGAATTCTTGAATACTGGTACCATAGGGGCAATTTCCCAGTTATAAGGAAGCAAGGTTCAGTAAGGCATTTGTTGTAGAGTATGGAGAGCACAAGAGCTAGCTCAGCAGAGCATAAGATCAGATCTACACGACTTGGAGGCGTTTAAGTTTTTTATATCACAAACATGGAAAGGGATGATGATTTTTTTTTTTTTTTTTTTTGGCGTGTATAATTTGGAAACACTGGTCATTTGAATATGCAAGCTCTGGCCATGCCTTTGTCCCCACGCTTGAGTAACATTTGAAACGTCCAAATGAATCCCAAACACACTAGTTTCCTCAGTTAACAGAAACTTGCATAGCTCATTAACGTCCCCCTCCCACCTGACTTCTATAACCTCTACCGGTGATGCCTTAACTTTTAAAAGGAAATAATGCGAAAAAAAAATAAAATTTTTAAAATATGTTTCCATTAATAAAGTACTTGGTGAAATTCAATTGTAAGTTTCACTCTTCTGGAGGTTAATTCCATGCAGATTCCCAAGTTCAACAAAATACATTTGAAGAAAGTTGGAGGTTACATCGACTGAAACGTTATGAAAATGACACTCAAGGTGAGAATAGTTGTCTGAAGAATACAGATAATATGAATAAGAAAAAAAAATTTTCATTACATTTTCACCCCAAACAAGGTACATTGCCACTTTGGTGTAGGGGGCTACTATCAGGGGCAACATTACTGGGATACTATTTTAGGATTTGGGCAGCAAGATGTCGATTCACGTTACACTTGAACTTCTGCACATCAGTACAGTTGGGGAAGCAGGGACCTGGAATGGAATTCCAAAGTCTAGCGGTTCTGGGGAAGAAACTACTGGAGTAGAAAGATCTTTTACATCTAGGGATCTCTACAGTGTGGGGGTGGGATTTAGCAGCCTGTCGGGTTTGTCGAAGGTGCTCACGTCGTGGGGGCACAAGTGCTTGCAGTTCGTCAGAGCATTCACCACTAAAATACTTGTAGAACAGGCAGAGGGATGCAACATTTCGTCGATGGGACAGAGACTGAAGCTTAGATGCTAGTTCAGGGCCTATCAGATTTGCGACTCTCTTTTGAACCTTGTCAAGGAGCGAGAGACTAGTAGCAGATGCACCAGCCCAAATATGACAGTAATACTCCATACATGGGCGAATGGTGGCTTTATAGAGGTACAAGATACTTTCGAGTGTTAGTAGTTTTCTAGCACGGTAGAGAGAGCCCACCTTCCTTGCAGCAGCCCTGGCAATGCTTTCAATGTAATTGTTCCAGCTCATGTTTCCTGTGAACGTTAGGCCAAGCAGTTTGAAAGATGTACTCTCCGATAAAGAGTTGTTGGCCATTGCTATAGGTGGTAGAGAAGGTTTCTTGTAATTATTGAATGAAACTAGTTTAGTCTTGGCGGCATTGAACATGACCATCCATTTTTGTCCCCATCCCACTACAGATTGGAGGTCACCCTCTAATGTTTTTGCTATTTCTTTAGATATGTGTTTATTTGTTTTCCTGTTGTGCCTGTTATAGAGTGTAGTGTCATCAGCATATATACCCATCTCAGAGGAAATTTTGTCGGGGAGGTCATTTATGAATATTAGGAACAATAGAAGTCCAAGGATAGATCCTTGGGGCACTCCCGCATTTATATCATATTGTTTAGATGTACGACCATCGAGGACAACTTGGATTTTTCTCTTATCTAAGGATTTAATTATGTTAAGCATTCTACCAGTGATACCGTATGATCTAATTTTCCTGAGGAGACCCTCATGCCATACCCTGTCAAAAGCCTTAGATATATCTAGAGCTACCACTCTGCCCAGTGAATGGTATATACGTTCAGAGATTACAGTAAGGATGTCTACTGTGGAAAGGGGTTTTCTAAATCCATATTGTTGGTCAGTCAGAAGTTTAGCATCTGTAAGGTGATGGACTAGAGCATGGTTAATTAAGGTCTCAAATATTTTGGCAAAAAGTGAGAGGAGGCTAATGGGGCGATAATTTGATGGGTCAGTTCTTTCGCCAGAATTCTTGAATACTGGAACCACAGAAGCAGTTTTCCAACAGCCCGGAAAGCAAGATTCATTAAGGCATTTGTTGTAGAGTTTGGAGAGAACTGAGCTACTTTGGCTGAGCACTTTTTTAATAGCACAGCTGGAATGAGATCAGGCCCATATGCTTTTGAAGTGTCAAGGTTTTTTATGATAGCATGCACCTGAGCAAGGGTGATTTTTAGATTGTCTAGCATGGCATCTGTCCGCAAAGGAAAGTCAGGCAGGGGGTGGTTGGAAAGGTCCAGTGTGGAGTTTGAGGCAAACCAACTGGCAAGCATATTAGCCTTGTCGGTTGCTGAGCAAACAACCTCGTGATTGTTGGTTAGTGGGGGAATTGTTGATTGCCCATTATTTATTACACTGTTATAGATTTTCCAAAAGTCACGAGTTCCTAATTTTTGTGCTTTGATGCGTTTTTTAGTGGTTTACGTAAATTCTCTTAGCTGTCGCTATTTCTTTCTAGCTTTTATATACTTCTGTCTGTTTGAACTGGACTTATGTCGGTTAAATCTGTGGTATGCATGCTGCCTTTGAGCAATGGCAGTTGCGCAAGTAGAAGTAAACCATTTGGGAGAGTGGGGCATGCTATAAAATTTCCGCATGGGAACATGCGCCTTGATTACAGTTTTGAACCATTAACGGTCTCATTTGCACACTGTTCAGCAGGAAGAGAAAAAATATTTCCGCATGGGGCATCTCTGATAAGATCTGATGGCTTCCCAGTCAGCCTTTTTATAATATCTCGTTATTTTGAGCACTGGCTCTTCAGTTTTGACTCTAGAGTTTAGGACGATTTCAATCATTATCACCGTTCCCAAGTGGGCTGTCGGCATTCGTTATACAATCATCGAGAACGGTGGTCAAAAACAGATCTAGAAGTGATGCGACTGATGCGTGTTGTTCTTCCTGGTTAGGGAAACGGGTTGGAAACGTAACAATTTAGAATTCAACCGAATAAAAAAAAAATTTTTTAATTTTTTTTAATTTATGATGTACTTACCTGACACGGAACGAACATGTCATATTCCAAAAATCACGTAAACCGATCAAATTGGGAAAATCAAATTCTATGAGTAAGCTAAAAGGGACCGTCTCGTGTCGTTATTTCGTAAAAAGCAAGGGCAGATAAGTCCAAAATTAAAACTTTAGAGATCAGCCTTGTAATGCTACAGATTTCGCATTAATCGCTTAAAAATCATTTTTTATAAAAATAAAACTACTCGATCAATTTACTTAATTTTTGGAGTATGATATTTACATTAAAGATTTTCTGTAGTTTTTTTTTTTTTTAGTTAGGTTGAATTTAACCCCTTTTTACTTTCATACAAAAACTGGCGATGGCCATAAAGTGAGTGATCAGTTAACATAAAATTTATATAGGAAACTGATCCCCACTCTAAAAAATGATTTTTTTCTTTAAAAATTTATTTAGAAACCGGTAATTCTCTAATGATATAAACGAAAAAGACAAAACTTCGGTCCGTAAAAAAAAAAAAAAAAATGGTGAAAATGAGTGGCGATCTTGAAATCTTCCTAAAAACAATAGTTTCTTAAATTCGTTTCATTTTATGCTAGCCTTTTTTTTTTTTTTTTTTTTTTTTTTTTTTTTTTTTTTGCAAACACCAAATAATGTATTAATTTTAAATAATTAAAAATGTGTAAGTCACGTAGAGGCGGTGGTGTGTGGTGACCTCAGATAACGAAAAGGGTCACACAATTCAAATTAAAGTAATTTCCCATTTAATAGAAATAGTCGAAATAAAATATGAAATTGTTAAACCCACTCCCCCATGAAAATCCACAAGCGAATTTCATAATGTTGTTTCAGTTGTAACCATCTTAAAGCTCGAACATTCAATATAATCTTAAATATTTTTTTTTTCTTCTTCTAAACTTACATCGCAACATTTTAAAATACAGGAACTAGATTTCCTTGATTCTTTTAAACTGTTGCAATGTGAGCTCAAGGGGGAAAAAAACTCGGTTTTAATTCGTAATATAATTTAAGTTGGATGGAGAAAATATCAAATTTTTTTTTTTTTTTTGTACTTATATAGATAAGACCCCCATGGCTACTTGTTATTTAGGTACTTATGCATTTTTGTTACCGTGCTGAAATAACATTATTTAGAAAGCCATTCTTAACGTGGGGATGGGAGGGTGTTTTGTAATTATTGTGTACTTTCAACTAATAAAAAAAATATCGTAAAACTTTAATTTAACAACAGTGCATAAGTATCGTTACTTGCTCGTTAAAATCCAATGGTGATTAGATACAACCGATAACAAAATGAAACCTGGGTTTCTGACATGCAAAAAGGATAAACACGGGTTTATTTACATGAACACAAGAACAAAAAGTAACGCAACAATGCAAACATTTAAAAAAAAAAAAATTATTTTTAATGCAATGTATATTGAATCTGTGCTTTCGGCTTCAGGAGCCAGAGTTTCATTTTGCGTAGTCGTCTTTTGACTGCTGTAACTATTTAACAGATTTTTTGGTACTAGTGCACTTATTGATCCGTGCTGAAATAATAACATTATTATTTAAAAAGCCATTCTTAACATGAGGAGGGGGAAGATGTTTTGTAACTATTCTATACTTTAACCTTACAATTGAATAAAAAACATAAAACTTTATTTAAACTTGAAAATATGATTTTAAAAATAGCACAGATCACGAAGTGCACTCTAGCACCGATTTTTTCTTCTTCTTCTTCTTTTTAAGCAATATTTGCAGCCATGGGAGCCGATCTATGTAAGCACCGATTTTTTTAAAGGGTGTGGGGGGTCTTGTTTTTTAAATTCACACATATACAAACAAGCCTACTGATTTTGGTATAATTTGAACCGAAATCATAAATTTAATTGAAAAAATATATGCACTTGATAATAAAATACAAGAATTGATCATCGATTAAAAAAAAAAATTACGCCCTGTTATTCAACAAATTACTGTCTACTCCTTGTTTTAAAAACTTCAAGAATAGCAAAGAAAATGTATGCACTTACTTGCCCACGGCGTTGGCTTCTCCTCAGATCCCATGCCTTTATTTTAACTTTGATGCCGTTTTTAATTTGTTATGGTTTAATCCGTTTTTATTTGCCTTTTCGAGGGGAGAAAAAAAAAAAAAAAGAAAGTCACCGACATACACAGACAATTTTACACGCTGTGTATTTTATTCGAAATTAAACTCATTAAGCGCCGCCTACTGGTTGTAACTGCCTCTCATCAGGGGCAGGTAACTCTCATTCTTATAATTTCGACCTTTTCAACCTTGCATATTTTTTCGCCCTAATCTTTCAAAAGTTGTTGGTGCTTATTAATTAAACCGAGTGTATGTTCAGAATAAGAACGACAATCGAAAGACGCAAAGTTGAATTTCCATTAAAAACCAATGTCGTTTACTTAATTGTCACGTCAATTTCAAATAAAATCAATGTTATTTACTCAACTGTCATGTCGCAATTAGTAACATATTACTAAATTATGAAATAAAACACTACTTTCATGAATCATTGATCTGCCATTATTATTTTTTGGAAATATAACTTAAACATGGGCAGGAGCTGCTAAAAACAGCCTATCCTGCCTTGACAGAGTACAAAATAGACTCCGTGGCTTAGTGGGGGATGCCCTTTTCTCTACCCTGCAACCTCTCTCCCACAGAAGAGACGTTGCGAGCCTATCCTTGTTTTATCGTTATTTTCATGGCAGGTGCTCGTCTGAACTCTAATCTCTGGTCCCCCCTCGCCAATCTTTCACGAAAAACACCCGTCTAGCTGAAACCACTGTCAAAATTTTCCCCCACTCTTTATCTGTGCCTAAATCAAAACGTGGGTTCCATGAAAAAAAGCTTCTTTCTTAGAACTGCACGCCTGTGGAACTCTGTTCCGTCTGCCTGCTTCCCACCTGACTATAACTTGGATGTCTTCAAGTCCAACATTAACAAATTCCTGGTGAACCGCCCCCTTAAGTAAACACTTCATCAAATCTCCACACTAACGTACTGTACTTACAATAACCCTTATCCCTGAGTGGCTTCCGGACCTTGATAAGTGGTGACCACTGTGTAAAAAAAAAAAAAAAAAAAAACATTTGAATCTGTTTTGTTTCAATGAAATTGTGTGATCTTTTCCTTCCACGGTTTTTCAGTATGTCGGAATTTTATCTTGCTTCCAGATAAATTTGACGCTAAAGTAACTAACCTGAAAAAAAATGACAGCATGGAGTAAAAAGGGTGGGGGTAAAGAATAAAATATAAAGGTCTTGCTTTGAAACGAAGAAGAGATTTTATTCACAATAAATTTAGTTGCAAATTTTTCCCTTTGCGGGCATTAAACTTATGAAACGACAAGGTAACATGTAATGAAAAAAAATAACACTGGTTCTTATAATGAGGATGTTGTATCCATTAACGAACACAATAATAAGATTCAAAATAGTATCTCCGAATCACACTCGCATATGAAATAAATTTTAGGAGCGTACTTACAAATTGAAAGCCAGTCAGGCACGTGCCTTTTTCTTTTTTTTTTCGTTTAAAGTTCTTTTAGAATTTTCTCTCCGTCCATGTTTGCGTGCAAACCGTAGACACACAGATGGATTTCAGAAGCATGGCCACGTCGCTTGCCCAGGGTTTAATTTGCCGGGCTTTCTTCTTTGTAGGAGGTTCCAAAATTCCTTGTCACGTAAAATAAGGTATTTTCTTTAAAATAATTTCACTCCTTCTAAAATATGTGCAAAACTGTAGTCACGTAGGTAGTTTTCAGAAGTATGTCTTGTCACATATCCAGGTATTCTTGCCGGGTTTTCTTCTTTGAAGGAGGCTCGTCAAAATTCCATTTTCAGTGCCGGGCAATGAAGCGAACGTCCAATCTCCACGTCAGCGGAATTTCAAAAGAGGCCAAAACTGGTGCTGGGCTCGTGACATCATCACGGAGCTAGCATTTCCCTTTTCTCCAAATTAAGGGGAGTTTCGTACAAACCCAAAATGTACGAAACTAAAATCAAAAAAATACAAAAAATCAAATACAAGAGTCAGATAAAAAATAATAAATGTAAACAGGGGGGGGATGCACCATTATTGGTACAAAACAAATTCCAACAAGTACTAGTGTGTTGCAGGGCCAGTTGTCCGGGGACAATCGACCCAACAACTAACAAGGTAGACACAGGAAAACAGTAAACAGCAAAAAGGCAAAGAAGAATGACAGACACGGGTTGTTTGGTTAAAGGCGAGGGTTCACCTTTTATTTTTTTAAAGGAAGCAAAAAAAAAATAATAATAATCGTTGGATCTGGATGCTGGTCGCCTGGAAGGTTGGGAAACAGGTACTCTAGACGTAGCATGGTTCAGGGTTGCTCGTGGGTCTGCAACGATCAGCTGGACGTCTAGGTGGTCCAGAACGGATGGTGGACACTGAGAATGGAGGGGTTAGTGTTAAGGAATGTGCGACACTGGAAACGGAGGGTCAGTGTTAAGGAACAGATGACACTGAGAACAGATGGATCAGTGTTTAGGAATGGACGACGCTCAGAACGGAGGGATCAGTGTTTAGGCATGGATGACACTGAGAACGGAGGGATCAGTGTTTAGGCACAGACGACACTGAGAACGGAGGGATCAGTATTTAGGAACGGACAACACTGAGAATGGAGGGATCAGTGTTTAGGCACGGATAACACTGATAATGGAGGGATCAGTGTTTAGGAACGGACAACACTGAGAATGGAGGGATCAGTGTTTAGGAACGGATGATACTGAGAACAGAGCCAGGTGCGAGCAAGGTGGCAGGCGGGCCTGTAGGAGACAACAAGGGCTGGAAAGCTGCAGGAGTGATCTGGAGGCGCTGGAGCGAGCTGAGAGGCACCAAGGGCTGGAAAGCTTCAGGAGTGAGTTGGAGGTGCTGGAGCGAGCCAGGAGCACTGGAGACTGGAAGTGAAGTTCACTGCTGGTGTGTCTCAGGAAGCAAGCAGTAGTGGATCGCATTTGTGAAAAAACTTATTAGCCCTGATAAGGGCTGTTTGAACTGCTGCTCAGACTGGTTGCTCCTGCTGCTGGTGGGTTCGGACAACGTGACTGGTAGCGTCAGTCGTTGCTCCCTGGGCGAGTTGCCCTAACTTGGCCAGAATGAGCTGTATTCATTTTACCAGCGTAATATTAGTGAGGTTGGTCCCCATGAAAACAAACAAACGACTCTATTTAATTCTTGAACAAAATTTAAGCAATTAAGGTAGATTGGGAGTTTGTTTATTCCATCTAAAAATAAAATCGCCTGTTTTGTTGGTGTTTTATTGATATATGTTCATGCGTTTCACTCATGCTTAGCCACATGTTTCAATTGTGTTTGGCCGAACGTTTCACTCGTGTTTGCTAAATGCACTCGTATTTGGCAAACGTATCACTCATGTTTGGCAAACATTTCCCTCGTGTCTGGCAAACGTTTCACTCATGTTTAGCCGGTAAGAGAAGGAGCGGGTGTGAAGAAAGAAAGAAGGAAAATAAAATGGAGGCGGTGATTTGAAACCACAACAAGTGCACTTATTGATCCGTGCTGAAATAATAACGTTAATATTTAAAAAGCCATTCTTAACATGGGGAGGGGAGGATGTTTTGTACCTATTCTATAATTTAACCTTACAATTGAATAAAAAACCATATCATAAAACTTTAATTAAACTTGGAAATACGATTTAAAAAATAGCGCGGATCAATAAGTGCACTAGCACTTGTTTTTCTAATTAACTTAAACAGTTTTATCCATCTCTGCAACACACCATCTTCCAACCCAACCTTCCGTTCTCTCAACGGTTACTTTTATGCGCCTAGTATTGTCTCATTTGCATGGAAACAGCAAGAGTTTGCGTTATGTTACTCACGCATGATTGTCAAGTACAAAAGCAACTGCGAGTCGCCAACTTTTTTTTCTTGTCACGTGACCAAACCCTACAAATCATACACATGCTACTCAGATAAGTTACGATTTTCCCTACATGGAAGTAGCTCATAATTTGGAATCTGTTAATATTTGGTATAACTTGCTATTTCCTTTAAAAACTATTTTCATTAATATGTTGCAGAGGGTCGAAAGGTGTAAAGGTGCCAATCAACTGTACAATGAATAAATTAAACACAAGGCAAAAAAGTAACGGCAATAGCAAAGAAGGATGACAAATACAGATAATCAGTTTAAGACAATAGGATATCGTGTTTTATTGTTTACCAAAAAATAGGTAAAATAGATTTAGGATCAGATGGAGCGAGAACAGGCGTTCCACGAGGTTAAGATTCTTGGGTCCTTGGGATAGGAACTGGTAGTTGGACGTTACTGGGCACTAGTATGGGTAACTGGACATCAGTGGGCACTGGTACGGCTTGCTACATATAGACTGGAACTGAAGTTGGTAGCCGGACATGAAGGGCTACAGGAGTTAGTGGCTGGATACACCGAAGCTGTGGGAGTACACTGGAGGCTGCGGTAGTAAGCTGGAGAGCCACTGGAGTAAGCTAGAAATGCTGGTCGCTGCAGAAGTATGCTGGAGTCACTGGAAGCTGCAGGGGTGAGCTGGAGGCTGCAGAAGTTAAGCTTGAGAGCTGTGGTAGTGAGCTGGATTCTGTAAAAATGAAGACAAGAGTTTCATTCTAACATTTAATAACAGCTTTGTTTATTATTTTCGTCAGTAGGTTTGTATGTAAAGAGTTAGTATTAGTAAGAGTTCCTGTATAGAGGCATTGATTAAAGATTAGACAAAGTGGTTGAAAGAGAAAATAGTTCATGTGTGTGTGTTGAAACTATGGTCTGTAGCTACGATGGACTATTTGTCTCCTTGAAATTAATAGTAGAAGCATGCATCCCAAAAGATCAAAGACAATGCTGTAGGAAAAGTGTATTTATGTATCGTATTGAAGTCTAGTTGTGGCAGTAGCCATGCTGGATTATTTGTATACACATCTTTTTTTTTTTACAAGAGAGTCACCAAGGCCTGAAGACCAAGATGAGTTCTGTTGAGTCCCAAAAGAGAAGTTGGGGACATGTCTATGCCACGTGGAGTTGTTGTCAGTTCAATGTGGGGAAAATATAGAAGGTTTACCGCAAAATATGTGCTCAGGTTTGTTTGTTGTGCGGGCTGAGAAGAAAAAATAAAAAGATTCAAGATGGCGATCGTGGTCTTTTAATGTCCACGGTCTCAAACAGTTCTTGAAAAATTGTGTCTCACACAGGATTGTGAGGTGTGCCCAGGCAGCATAAAAGCAGGTTGCTGGGGAGAGTAGGCAGAAGCATTCAACCTGTATATAGTGAACATCATTGTGCAACTCGTCGGATTTCTTGATACAACCTGTGTAGTGAACTTTGTTGTGTGACTCATCAGACTTTTCCGATTCATCCAAGACCCAGGAAGAAAGAGGGAAGAGTTGCCGTGGTTTCCACAAGTTCAGCTCACCAGAGAGATGGCGTCTGACTGGGCAAGCCAGAAAGGAAGTTGATTGCTACAACCAATCAGCAATGCTGTTATAAAATGAAGATATTCAAAGTCTTAAGCCCCGAGTATATGCTGCTCCTGCTGCTACAAGTCGCTATAGGAGTAAGCTGGAGTCGCTAGAAGCTGCAGAAGTAAGTTAGGAATACACTGGAGTTGTTGGAAGCTGTAACAGTAAGCTGGGGGCTGCTGGAGTCTCTGGAGGCTTGATATGTTAAAGTTGCTGTTAAAGAGCTCTTTGCTTCCTGCTGTTCTGAGGAAAGCTGAGAAAGCCCCTAAAAACTGTTCATGCTACAGTGACTCGGCTTGATAAACAAATGAATGACTATAATTAATTTCATACGATATTACTAAACGTTGAAAGTGACGTCAGTGTTTATTAACTGTATTTATTTTAATCTAGGGTCGAACTAATAGTCCTTTGTTTTTGTTTTGTTTTTTGTTTAGCTTGTGAAAAATGAAGATTTTGTTTTTTCTTTGTTATTAAAAAAAAGTTGTGCTTTTTTTAGCAGTCATACCTGTCATGGAATGAATATGCCATATTCCAAAAATCACCTAAATTGGTTAAGTAATTTTTTTTTTATATAGAATTTTTTTTTTATGTAGAATTTTTTTTTTTAATGATTTTTAACGATTTTAATAGTAAATTGTATCCATTACAAGGTTGATTTTGATCTCAATAATTCGAATTGAGTTGCCTCCCTTTTATTTATAAAACATGACAGATGAAAAAACTATGTCTTTCTTAGTAATGAAATTTGATTTTCTAAGTTTAAGAAATTTACTTCATCAATTTACATAGTTTTTGTAATATATCTTCGTTCGGTGAAGGATATGTACCTCATAAAGTTGTCAGTGTTCATTTGGATTTTTCATTACTCCAATTTGTTTTTTTTTCAAAATAATTTGATTCAAATTATGAATCCAAACGCACTATCACATTCTTCTTATTATTATTTTTTAATTTTTATCATTTGTAATTGACATTTAAAGATAGATGATCTTTGACCCTGTGAATGACCTGTACCTATAAGCTTTAAAAAATTATTAAACAATCTGTTTATTTGCACTCGGATGAGGCCGAGATTGGAAAGTGTGTGTAAGAAAGGCTAACCTTAAACTGATATAAATTTTATTTTATTTTTATTTTTTCCCCCCTGTTGATGTGCATGTGTTAAATGTTTTTAAAACCGTTTCATTGTTTTACTAAATAAATAGGGTTAATGAGCATACATTAGTCAATGGGATTATAGCGTAGTAATCATAAGTAATGGAAATTTTGTAAATTGGATTACTTAGGGGGATGGTTCATCAATAACTTGTTTACATTGGACTTGAAGGCAATCAAATTAAAGTAGAAGGTTTTCAGCATCTAGGACCTCAACGGTGAAGGGGTCAGATTTTGCTGCTTGTCAAGTTAGTCAGGAGTATGTACAGTGAGGGGGCACATGCTATGAGTTCATCAGAGTACATTCCATTAAAGAACTTGCAAAACAGGTACAAAAATGTAACTTTATGACGATGAAATAGAGGTTAAACCTTGGCCGATAGTTAGGGATCTATTAGATTTGAGACTCTGGTTTGGACTCTGTCTAAGAGTGAAAGACTCATAGATGGTAGATGCACTAGTCCAGACGTGGCAGCAATACTCCATGCAGTGAAAAATTTTGGCTTTATAGAAATATAAGATACTCTCCGGTATGAGTAATTTTCTAGCATGGTAGATGGAGCCTCCTTCTTTGCAGCAGCCTTGGCAATTTCCTCAATTTATTTGTTCCAATTCATGTTGCCTGTGAATGTTAAGCCAATGAGTTTGAATGAGTGAATAAGATTCCAAAATACAAGCATAGTTTTATATTTTTTATTCCATTTTCACTCCAAACAAGGCACAGTGCCACTTTGATGTAGGGGGATACTATCGGGGACATAAGTTGCAGAGTTACTATGTAGGGAGTTGAGCAGCGAGATATCTGTTTACATTACACTTGAACTTCTGCATGTCAGTACAGTTGGGAAAGCAGGAACTCAGAAGAGAGTTCCAAAGTCTAGCAGTTCTAAGGAAGAAACTATTAGAATAGAAGGCTTTCTTACATCCAGGGATCTCCACTGTGTAGGGGTGGGATTTTGCTGCTTGTCGGGGGTATTTACGTCGAGGAGGTACAAGGATTTGTAGCTCGTTGGAGAATTCACCATTAAAATACTTGTAGAACAGGCAGAGGGATGTAACATTACATCGATGGGACAGAGGTTGAAGCTTACATGACAGTTCAGGACCTATCAGGTTAGCAACTCTCTTCTGAACCCTGTCCAAGAGCAAGAGACTAGTAGCAGATACACCAGCCCAAATGTGAGAACAGTACTCCATACATGGGTGAATGGTAGCCTTGTAGAGATTTCTTTTATTACTAGAATATAATGTTATAATAAATACTGTTATCTGAATTCAAACCAGCCACACAGTCCCACCTCATACGCAAGCTAGAAAGATAGTCTTCCGGTGCTACTTAAATATTAGTCCCTCATGAAAAACATTCCTGCTGGAACCTACTATTTCCTACTAAGGTGTTATTTGTTATGGCAATCGGTGGTTAAGAAGGTTTTTGTAATTACCAATGGAAAAGAAGTTTAGTCTTAGTAGCATTAAATGTTACCATCTATTTACGGTTCATGCTGCTACAGACTGGAGATCGTTTTCTAGAGTTTCTGCTCTTACCTTGGATATGTTTACATTTGCTTTTTGCCTCATGTCTTTCTATAAAGTGTGGTGTCATCAGCAAATATACCCATCTCAAAAAGAATTTTATCATGGAGGTCATTTATGAATATCAGGAATAATAATAATCCAAGTTTAAGTAATCCCTGGGAGAAAGCTTCCTTACTCAGCATTTTAAAGTGTAGATCATGCGCGAGAAACCAGTGTCATCCACCCCTACATCTCAGTGTTGTAACCAATGAAAATGAAGCCTTTGAATCATCCTTGACAATGTTCGATCCATTTACTTTTTAAAACAATTTATTCATAGTTGTACATTTACCAAACTTCTATCTTTCCATCATTAATGCTCCGATCCCCATTTGGCATCAATCAAAATGAATGGCTCTTGTCTTGAGGCGGCTCCATGTTTTGACAAACTTCTAGGTCTGACCTTTACTCCTGATCTGAGATGGCACACGTACATCAAAACCGTTGCCAGGGCTGCTGGGAAAATGGTGAGATCATTCTACCGCTCCAGTAGATATCTCACTGCTGATGCAATTCTCTACCTGTATAAGAGCCAAGTGCATCCAAGGGTGGAATACTGTTGCCACATGTGAGCAGGAGCTGCTAGGAGCACTTATCCTGTTTTGATAGAGTTCAAAATAGATTTCGTAGCCTAAATGGTGAATGCTCTACGAACTACAAGCACTTGTATCCCCTCGACTTGAATACCTCCGACAAACCTGCAAGCAGCTAATTCCCACCCCTTCACAATAGAGATCCCTAGGTGTAAGAAAGCCTTCTACTTTAATAGTTTCTTCCCCAGAACTGCTAGACTTTGGAACTCCCTTTCAGGATTCTTCTTTCCTAACTGTACAAGTTCAAGTGTAATGTGAACAGACATCTCCCTTCATAATACCCCTGCAACTTATGTCCCCGATACTAGCCCCCCCCCCCCTACTTCAAAGTGGCACTGTGCCTTGTTTGGGGTGAAAACTGAATAAAAAAAAAAATTTTTTAATCAAATAGTAGGGGATACCCTTTTCTCTTCCTTGGAACCTCTTTCCCACAGAAGAGACATCGCGACCCTGTCTCTGCTATATCAATATTTTCATGACAAGTGCTAATCTGAGCTCCAATCTATGGTTCCCCCCCCTGACTTTCACGAAAAACACTCGTCTAGCTGAAATCACTATCAATAACTTCCCCCACTCTTTATCTGTGCCTAAATCTAAACGTAGCTTCTTTCTTAGAACTGCATGCCTGTGGAACTCTCTTCTGTTCTTTCCAACTGACTACAATATGGTTGTCTTCAAGTTCAACGTAAACAAATTCTTGATGAGCCATCCCCTTAAGTAATCCAATTCACCAAATTTCCACTACTAACGATGACTACATGTTCCCCTTGACCACTGTACACTCACTAACCCATATCCTCGAGTGGCCTCCAGGCCTTCATAAGTGGTGACTCCTTTGTAAAAAAAAAATTTTTTTTTTAAATCACGTTAACACGCAGGTTCTTGCCAGATCACCAAAGTAAAGCAACGATGAGCCTCGCCAGTACCAGATGGGTAACCATTTAGAAAGGCTAGGCACTGTATGTACCGCGCTAAGTCGTAGAAATTCCCAGGTTGGTATCTGGATGTACGTTTAACTCACTGGGAGAGATGCACACTTGAATCCAGAAACTACCGTCTTTACCTGTCTTCTCGATATTATTATGGCTCTACAATTTAGAGAGCTGCTGATGCTGGTGACATTTATTTATTTACTTACCTTTTTAGGAGATGTGGGAAGAAGAGGAGACTTTGTTGGTTTAGTCATATTCTAAATATGTATGAAAATGCTTGGGTTAGTGGATGTAGAACAGTTGAGGTAGCAGGGTCAGTTGGCAGGTGAAGACCTAAGAAAACACGAGAGAAATTGATAAAAATGGACTTGAGAGAAAGAGGGACAAATAAAGACTTGGCTAGAAATAGGTTAATTTGGAAGTCAGTTTCTAAAAGCTGCCCAACACATGCCAGCATGTGAAACATGATGATGATGATGATGATGATGATGATGAGCATCATCCATTTATTTATTTTGAATGAATCAGATCATTATTGTTGGCATTCATTTTCTCGATATCTTTCTAGTTAGAATTCTCACTAGAAAAACATCGGGTACTTACAGGATGAACCACATGAAGGTTGCCAACATCTCTAAGTGAAAATGATTCAGTGCAATAAACTGGATTCGAACTTGACACACCCAAGTTGCCAGTTCATGTCATTAACCACTTACAGGGTGGAACGATAAATGTGTCATCCTAATGAAAACAACACTACAGCTTTATTTTTAAATTTTTATTGAAAAAATCAATTCAGGTAATTTAATCATGTAATAGAGCTGACATCTATTCAATGTAGCTGCTTTCAGCTTCAATTACCGGCTCGATATAGGTCCGAAACTGGGTCTCTTTAGATTTGTGGGCTGGGTTGTACCAAGGGATCACCACACTCTTCAGCACATCCAGGTACACTTTGGTGTTGACTTTCAAGCCAACTTTGAAAATGTGAGGTGGCATGATGTGGCCCTCACTTAAAACAACACCAAAGACCATAACCGTGGCCGGAAACTTTGTTTTCATCACCTTTGGCATGTCCCTGTTATTTATGGCAATCCAGTGATGCATTTTGAGAGTGCTGGAAATGGTTCTGTTGTCATATCTTGAATTGGCAAAGAGCATGAGTTGTACAGTGGTGCATCTCCGATCTTGTTCGTTGAACTTTGTGTCACTTTCAGACATGATAAAAGGCTCCTATCACTCTTGGGATTTGTACACAACTGGACAACCAGTAAATGGTCTGCAACAAAAAAAGAAAACTGGTTTTCATCAAACAGAAATGGAATCATGTCGACAGTTTTATTGTTCCAGCTTGTAGACACTGTCACCTCCCTGCTGCTGCTGCTGCTGCTGCTGCTGCTGCTGCTGCTGCTGCTGCTGCTGCTGCTGCTGCTGCTGCTGCTGATGATGATGATGATGATGATGATGATGATGATGATGATGATGATGATGATGATGATGATGATGATGATGATGATGATGATGATGATTGTTGTTGTTGTTGTTGTTGTTGTTGTTGTTTTGTTGTTAAGCATCCTTCATGATGATTTTGCTGGTATTCGTTTCCTCAGTATCTTTCTATTAAGTATTAAGTATTAAATTAAGAATTCTTTCTAGAAGGATATAGGATACTTATAAGAAGGACTGCATGAAGGTTGCTAATGTCCTTAACTTAAAGTGCTTCAGTGGAATGACCTGGATTCGAATTTTGCACCCACAGACTCATTAGCCACCATCATGGTGATGATGATGATAATTTGGGATCTTCTTTTGCAAAATGAGGTGGGGCCCCGTCTTGTTGAAAATAAATGTCATCATTTTGGTATTGTTCACATACTTGGGGTATTATTGTATCCTGCAACATGTTTAAGTACACAGTTTGATCAATGCTTGTGTGAAGAATAATGGGGCCAACAACACCTTTGCAAGAAAGCCCAGCCCATACTGTTACCCCGGGTTGATTGAGTTGTTTTTCAATAGTGATGCGAGGGTTTTCGGTTGCATAATAAACGCAATTGTGTCAGTTAACGGCACCTGATAATTTAAAGTTTGCTTCGTCAGACCATACAATTTTATTTAGAATACCGTTACTTTCAAGTTCCTCGCTCAGGATGTTTTCAGAAAATTGTAAACGATGATCCGAGTCATCTTCCAATAAACCATGTATCAATCGAGGCGTGTACATCTTTAGACTGGCACGATTCATCAGGCGCCCCAATGATCTACGCTCAATACCAAGTTCAGATGAGGCTCTGTATTTCGATTTCTGTGGGCTCTGAGTGAATGCCTGAGCAACTTTGAATTCATTTTCTTGTGTGCTCACAGTAATTGGTCGACCACTTCTCGGTGCATTGTGGATACTCCCTGTCTGTTCAAATTTGTTATGCAGTCGATAAACCGTGAGCCTTGTTTGGGGAGGTGTTGCAAAGGTTTTGACCCACTGTTCTCTTATGCGTTCACTATTTTCTGTCTTCCAGTATTGTTTTAATATCCATTTTTGCTGTTCGTCAGTCAAATTACCGGCTATGGTTAAATTGCCAATTTAACTGAAAAAATTTTAAAAAAATGATTCAAAGTACATGCACTTTAATCGAAAGGAAATTTAATTAATAAAAACAAAAGACTAAAAGTATATGCATTTTTACTTTAAGGTATGTAGCTTTCAGTTCAATAAAATGTCAATAATTTCAATACTGTATACCTACTTTTGCACCCCCCTATATATAGGGTATGACTTTGACCTTGAAAAATGATAGGTGGGGGACCATCATCATGCCAGGTTTGGTTATGATCCGTCCACTGGTGTGAGCTGTAGGAGAGTTGCACACACACACACATGCGCGCACACACACACACACACACACACTACTACTTTATATATATAGATATCATAAAATGTTGGGGTTGCTTTTTCTTAATGCAAGTAGTCCCAGATCACATGAGGCTACAGTGGTCAATCATTCCTTATATGTTATGTTTGGCAGTCAATGTCAGTGCTGTAAGAATGGGAGGAGTTTTGCACCAAAAGATTTCTAGTTCTTGGAGACTTAGTTTGTTTTTCTCCTTTAAGCTTACCAATATTTGGTGAAGATAAAAGAAGTGTGATATATGTCACGCATGCAGCTGTACATAATTTCAAATGTTCCAATCTTTAAAGGAGATGTTTATAGGTGAATTAGAAGCACAGGCAACTTGAAGTCGGCAGTAAATATCAGATAAAAAATTTGGCTTCTGTTTATTTTTTGCATAAAATAATAAATGAAATGTTATTATTTCACTATTTTGAATTTATTTTTAATGTTATAAAAAATATATTACTTTATGAAATACTTATTGATTTATTTCTGTTTATTTTTTTATAAAAATAGAATAATTTTTTATCTGACACCGTTTGTTGTAGACTTTGAAACTCTGACATTCGCAGGCAACATAAAATAGAATAAGTACATAGAAGATGTTGCCAAGTCTGTTGCAAAGAATGCAGGCTCCCTTTACCAATCTAGAAAACTCGTTGCGTCTGTCAGTATCCTATATCACTACAAAGCCACCATTTACTGTGCCACAGTACTGTTGCCACATCTGGGCTGGTACACCAACTGCTAGTGTCTTTGCCTTGGGAAAGATGCAGAAATGAATCCCTAACATCATAGGACCCATACTTTCTATCAGGATTCAGTTTCTATCCCATCACCGCAGTGGTGAGAAAGGGTTGGCTGCTGCTGGTGCTTGGAATGGTGTCACTTCATGAACAGAAAAATACAAAACTAAGCTAGAGCACCAGCCATTAGTCTCTCCCTTTTAAACAGGTTGCTAAAAAGAATTCCTAACCTAATAGCTCTCCCACTATCTGCCAAGTCTTGACATGTAATTCCATGAAATGTGTTTTGCTGAACTTACTACCCCCTCCCCAAGCAAAAATACACTCAACCCACCTGACTAGCTGCTAAATGCCACCACTGCACTGTAGAAATTTTTAGATTTTATTTATTTCCCTCCTACAGCAGGAAGATGTGACACAAGATTGAGAAAGTGGGATTTGAAAAACCAGAACTAAGAAGAGCACTCTAGTCTACAAAAAAAAAATACCTGGACAGCTCTGTCAGCGTTCCTTGGTAGGAACGCCTCAGATTAGCAATAAACTAACCTCTTCTTAAAGGAGGAAAAGGTAAAGCCTGGAAAGGCGAACCATATATCAGACCGACAGAGAACAAACCACCTAAATAGCGTAGATATTGTCTGGTTTTGGTATAAAATAGTTAACTTGAAGGGCTGGGAGATTTTATTATTCTGAAAACATGTTTCCTTCGACAACTTACTTAATTCCTTTCCTGCTCAGTGTTTTCTCGATAGTACCAATATACAGAAATTTTAATTTAATGCAAACAAACATCTTCCTGCCGAACCTTTTCCCTATAAATATGGCTTCTATCACAGTAACTCCTTACATTTAAGTGGTAGTATGTCTTGTTTTGTGTAAAAAATCTTTTTGCACAAAATGAAGTATTCCTAAATTATTTCATGCAATTTATCTCCACGGTCTGTGTGAAAACAGTTAACGCAGATAATATGTTCATGGCCATTAGTGCATTTGGTTAAATCGGTTGCAGACCAGCAACTTAACAATCAGCAATAACAGAGACTACTCAGGGACAAAGCATCTTATTAAATAAAGATATGTGCTTTGAATACCAATCTGAATATTGTGTATGGCACCAACAGTGTTTTACAAAAATTTGAATCGAATGTGCTCTGATGAACTCCTCACACTTGTGCCCCCTCAACATAAATATCACCTCATCTACCTGAAAGCAGTGAAATTCTACTTTTCATTCTAAGTGAAATTCTACTTTTCATTACTAAGATTCCCAGATGTTGGAAAGCCTTCTACTCTAATGGTTTCTTCCTTCAAACTGCTAGACTTTGGAATTCCTTCCCATGTCCCTGCTTCCTTGACTGTGCTGACATGCAGACGTGTCGATCTTCCAAAATAACAGTTTCCGTTCTGCTAGATCTACAGCAGATGTGCTTACAGTTATATCTCATAGGATTAGCAAATCTCTCGACGGAGGCAATCTTTCTAGGGCAATTGTTCTTGGCATATCTAAGGCCTTTGATAGGGTATGGCATAAAGGTTTACTTCATAAGATCTCTAGCTATGGTATAGCTGGAAATGTCTTCTCAATTATTAAATCATTTCTTTCTGATAGGTTCATAAGAGTAGTAGTTGAGGGGCAAAAATCAGAAGCCCACAGTATTAATGCCGGTGTCCCTCAGGGGTCCATCCTGGGCCCAACTCTTTTCCTGATCTACATTAATGATCTTTCAAATCACATCCTTACATCATTTGTAGACATTTATGCTGACGACACTACCATTTATGGTAGCACATCTAAGACAGTAAACGACCAAGTTCTCTCCAATTCTCTCTCCTCTGATCTTGAACATGTAGTACAATGGGGAACGGAGTGGCTGGTTACTTTTAATGCATCTAAAACCAAGCTTCTCTCTTTACATCATCAACATTCTGATCCCCATCTGGCATCAATTGAAATGAATGGCTCTCGTCTTTAGGAGGCCTCAAGTTTTGACAAGCTTCTGGGCTTGACCATTACTCCTGATCTTAAATGGAACACGTACATCAAATCTGTTGCCAAGGCCGCTGGAAAAATGGTGGGATCTTTCTATCGATCCAGTAGATATCTCACTGCTGATGCAATTCTCTATCTATATAAGAGCCAGGTACGTCCAAGGATGGAATACTGTTGCCACATCTGGGCAGGAGCTGCTAGAAAGGACTTGTCCTGCCTTGATAGAGTTCAAAATAGACTTCGTAGCCTCGTAGGAGATGTCCTTTTCTCTTCCTTGCAACCTCTATCTCACAGAAGAGATGTTGCGAGTTTGTCTCTGATGTATCGTTATTTTCATGGAAAGTGTTCGACTGAGCTTCAATCTATGGTCCCCCCTCGCAAAACTTTCACAAGAAACACTCGTCTAGCTGTAAACACTATCAATAATTCCCCTCACTCTTTATCTGTGCCTAAACCTAAACGTAGATTCCATGAACAAAGCTTTTTTATTAGAACTGCACGCCTGTGGAATTGTCTTCCGTTTTCCTGCTTTCCGGCTGACTACAATATGGTTGTGTTCAAGTCTAACGTAAATAAGTTCTTGATGAGCCGTTCCATATAAGTTATCAAATTTACCAAATTTTCATTACTAATTATTATTATATTGTCCAATTTCTACTGTACACTCTTTAACCCTTATCCTTGAGTGGCCTCTTGGCCTTGATAATGTGTTGATATCTATGAAAAAAAAAGAAAAAAAGAAAAAGTCCAATGTGAACAAGTTCTAATTGAATCGTCCCCCTAAGTAATCCAAGTTACAAAATTCCCACTGTTTACTATGCTAAAATCACAATGACTAATGTATACCTATTAACCCTTATCCTCGAGCGGCCTCTGGGCCTTGATAAGTGGTGACACCCATGTAAAAAAAAAAAAAATGCCACCAAATTGACTGATAGATTCCTCATCAATGGCAGAAAGGTTGGGGCAACCAGATTTGGGAGCTGTTTCCACAGATTTCCGGTCATGTTTGAATTCACAATGCTAGCATTTTACAAGGTCATATAAGAGGCATCATTACCATATGTTTCTTTCATTTCATCAAAACTCTCCTGTGGTGTGCGTCCTTTTGAATACAAAACCCAGATGTGCAATGCTCAACAGTTTCCATCTCACACCTGATGCTGATCAAACACCTGTAAATCAGAAATCACAGTTAGTTCCGCGCTGTAATTTGCCACATAACCCATAGAGATATAAATCATTGTACATGCAAAATTTCAGCTAGATCAGACAACTGGAAGTGAGTCAGGGGCATTAATTATTGAACGTCATTCATATGAACTTTATGTTTTTTCTCAAAAGCTGTCATTCTTTTATATGTTCTGGAGTAAACCTTCTTCGATTTCGTATGCAACCGCAAGGCCATGTTGCTCTAGGTGTCAGGGGTAAAACTGAATGGCCAATGAGGAGAACTTCATATAGATCAGACATGTGTAGCAGTTCGATTTGCTCAACAACAATGAAAGCAACACTAGTAACTGTAGAGGCCAGAAAGGAGTTATCGCCCTTTCGCTCAGACTTGGCATGAGTGGAGTTATCCCCCTTATAAAAGAACAGGCGAGTCGCCATTATGGGTTTACACTCATCGACGGCGACACGCTGTCGGATTGGGAAACCAGCTTGCTTAACGCAAACTGTACATGGCACTACGAACATATTGTCACTTTAAAACGTGAAATACTTATATCGCAGCATTGGACTAAAAATATCGTTACACTATGGAACAAGAAAACGTTCTCTTATTACGTCAACTAGTCGAGTTACAAAAAGAAAACATCGAATTACGGAAGGACATCTTACATGGACGAGCGAACACGTCGCAAACAAAAAGAATGCAGCGACCTTCTATAGGTCTGGACTTAACAGATAGCGAATGGGCACTCTTTTTAGACACCTGGTCACGGTATAAGGAGATGTGCAGACTCGAAAATCCAGCTGTAATTCGAAACGAACTGCGAGAAGCATGCACACCGGAAACGAACAGGTTACTTTTTGAGCTCATTGGACCAGAACGACTCAACAATGCGGCAGAAGAGTTCCTTCTTTGCCAAATACGACTGGTGGCCATTCGAGGCTTACACAAGGAAGTCCACCGACAAACGTTTCACTCCATGAAGCAAAATGAGGGTGAGTCAGTGACCCATTTTTTATCGAGGTTACGTGGCCAGGCGAAATTTTGTGAATTTAGTATTCAGTGTCCGAACGAACCCACTTGCCGGCAGCAGGTTAATTACTCAGACGATATGGTTGCCGGGCAAATGATGGCAGGGTTAAGAAATATCGAACACCAGAGAAGGGTACTGGCAGAGGCAGCTACACTTCCTACCTTGGATCTAAAGTTTTCACGGTTGGTTTGCCTGGAGGCAACAGACGAAGCAACTCCACACTTTTCCGATACCACACAACCTCTCACAATATCTGGGGTACAAAAGTCGAATCAAGTACAACAAATGCATTAGGCAAAGGCCCTGTCGAACCCACGGGACACCAAACCTTGCAACGGTTGCGGAAAAACATCGCACCGAGGTGGATCGATGAACCGGAAAGATAGCCCAGCAGTGGGACTCAAGTGCCACTTTTGTGGAATAGTAGGGCACATTAAAAAGGTGTGCCGGAAAATTAATAGATCCAAAACGGAGGCTATAAAAAGCGGGGAGTCGTTCATGTTTTGCACCACGGATAAAACCCCTACTCACAGACACAATGAGAGACAACCGGCAAACATTCCTCACCTTGAGTGGAATGGGAAACAGTTCCAGGTGGGCGCCCCAGAACCGCCCCCCTCAGTTACAGCAGAGGTAACTGTAATGAACAAGTGCCATGCGACCTTTGGAAGGGTGCCAAAGAAGCCGATGAAAGTGAGCACCCACGCCATCCAAGCCTTCGCGGACACAGGAGCCCAAACTTGCTCTGTTGGCCCCGAGATTCAAGGACTCCTCGGGTACCCAAATGGGTACTTGGTTCCAACTACCCATCGGATAAGGGGTATAACAAATAGCCAGTTACACACCAAGGGGGTCCTGTTTTTATATATTAAGGTGGGATCAAGAGAAACACGACAGGCAGTGTATGTGTCTGACAACACATCCGGGCTCTACTTATCACAAACGGCACTTAAGGAGCTGAAATTATTGCCATCCAATTTTCCTACATCATTAGCGCAAAGCAGCTCAGCGGAAACAGAAGAGACGGCCCCTTGCGGGTGTCCGCGCAGAACACCGGCTCCGAAGAAACCAGCAGCAATCCCATTGGAGCCAACCGACATTAACAGAGAAAAATTGGAGCAATGGCTAAAGGAACATTTCAAGGCCAGCGCATTCAATACCTGTCCACACCAACCACTCCAAGTAATGAACCCTTAGAAATAAAATTCCTCCCAGATGCGACACCGACGGCAATCCACACACCAATACCTGTCCCCCATCATTGGAAGGAAAAGGTGAAACAAGATATAGACCGTGACGTGGCACTGTGGATAATCGAACTCGTACCGGTAGGCACACCAACTACTTGGTGCTCGAGAATAGTGGTCACACCAAAAAAGGATGGATCCCCAAGGCGGACGGTGGACTTACAAAAGTTGAACGAGGCGACCATGAGGGAGACGCACCACACTTCATCCCCATTCAATCAGGTCTCGGTAATACCTGCACATACCAGGAAGACTGTACTCGATGCGTGGAACGGTTACCACAGTTTACCGCTGTCTCCAGCTGCACGAAACGCCACCACGTTCATCACTGAATGGGGTCGATACAGGTACTGTCGAGCCCCTCAAGGATTCCATGGATCAGGAGATGGCTACACCCGTCGGTTTGACGATATCACCATGGACATGGCTCGAAAAACTCGGTGTATAGATGACAGTCTCCTGTGGGACAACTCAATGGAATCCTCATTCTGGCACACAATTGAATATATAAACCACTGCGCCGATAGAGGGATTGTGTCTAACCCAGACAAGTTTCACTTTGCTGACATGGAAGTGGAGTTCGCAGGGTTTCAAGTAACAGCGAACGGGGTCAAACCCACAAGAAGAATGACTGAAGCCATCCTGAGCTTCGCCACCCTGACAAATATTACTGGGGTTAGGTCCTGGTTCGGACTCGTAAACCAAGTCTCCTATGCATTCTCACAAGCCGAAGTTATGGCCCCATTCCGAGAGTTGCTGAAAACAAAGGACAGGAAATTTTATTGGGATGAGACACTGGAACAGGTATTCCAAGAGTCGAAAAAAATAATAGTGGAAAGAATTGAAAAAGGCATCCAAACGTTCGAAATGAACAGAGCAACAGGACTCGCGAGAGACTACAGCAAAACAGGGATATCGTATTTTCTGTTTCAAAAGCATTGCAGATGTGAGGGGGAATTAAACATGAGTTGTGGGGATGGCCATTGGAAACTCATCCTGGCGGGATCCCGTTTTACCAACGACGTGGAATCACGATATGCACCAGTGGAAGGTGAAGCCTTGGCTCTGATCTATGGGTTGGAATCATGCCGCATGTTCATACTCGGATGCCCAGACTTGGTGATTACAGTGGATCACTTACCGCTCGTAAAGATATTTTCAGACCGAGCCCTGGAGAATATAAAAAACCCACGCCTGTTAAACTTCAAGGAAAAGTCACTCATGTATAAATTCAAGATAAAACATCGACCGGGGAAACTCAACTTGGCCCCTGACTGTGCATCTCGGTACCCAGCGGGCACCCCACCAAGAGACCAGGACCAATCCATTGACACCGCAGTCAAAGCCACCCTAACATCGATGTACGAGAATGATACTTCGTTAAGAGCCATCACATGAGGAAGGATTGTGGCTGCGGCAGCCACAGACGAAGAATGCAGGACTTTGAAAGAGCTGATTCAAAATGGCTTCCCCCAGTCACGTAACAATATCCCAACCGTAGTTCGAGTCTTCTGGCCTATGCGTGAGGAATTATATTGCCTGGAAGGAGTGATCATCAAGGGGAACAAAATCCTAATACCTCGACAACTCTGTGCAGAGATATTGGAATCTCTTCATTCCGCTCATCAGGGTGTGAACGGAATGCTGGCGAATGCGAGACAACGACTATTCTGGCCAGGGTTGGATGCTAACATCAGGCAAACAAGAGCCCAGTGCCGCACGTGCAATGAAATCGCACCGTCTCAGCCCAGGGAACCCTTGATGTCCCCAGCAGACCCGGAATTTCCATTCCAACAAGTGGTGGTTGACTTCGTCCAGATGCAGGGTAGACACTTTATGGTATACGCAGACAGGTATACGGGATGGGTTGAAGTGGCCCTAATGACGTCGGGAAGAGCCAAGACGGTGTGCGATACCTTGAGGACTTGGTTCTGTACCTACGGCGTACCGGAAGAGATTTCGTCGGATGGTGGACCACCATTTGAATCCCAGGAATACGACTCCTTTTTGAGGAATTGGGGCATACGAAAACGTACCTCATCAGCGCATTATGCCCAAGGCAATGGCCGCGCAGAGTTAGCCGTCAAAACCGCGAGACGTATACTGGCGGACAATACGGACAGTTATGGACGCCTGTGCCATGATCGGGCAGCCCGAGCACTACTGACCCATAGGAACACGCCTGTCCAGGATCTGGACATGTCCCTGGCCATGATGCTGTATGGTCGGGTCATTAAAGACCACCTTCCTGTCCTGCGGGACAAATACCAGGTTCGAAAACAGTGGACAGAAATAGGCAAACTAAGGGAAGTAGCAATGGCCAAAAGACATATGAGGAACGAGCAGTATTACAACCAACATAGTCGCCCACTCCGGGAACTCCAGGTAGGAGATTACGTCCAGATCCAGAACCAGGACGGGAACCACCCACGTCGATGGACAAAGACAGGGAGAATCGTGGAGACCCAGGGGTACCGACAGTACCAAGTCCAATCGAGTGACATTGCGCAACCGTCGGTTTCTCCGTAGAATACACCCGGTAGTGGATGGCCCTCGTAACATCAGACAAGAAATCCCGAACCCACCTATAAATGTGGAGACCCCACAGGAACAACCTCCGGAGGAGGCAATGGAGGTAGAACAACATGCCGATACGGAATCCCCAAGCGAGCATGAGGAAGAAATGGAAGTGGAAGATACCACGGGAGGAGATACCCAAAAATACAGTCCTCCTCCGTTAAGGGAACCGTCAAGTCGGAGGACGAGAGCCCCAAGGGGCTTGTCGCCGCAAATGCGGGGGAAGTCGCACGGGTATTTCTCCACATAAAGGATGACCACAACAACTTGCTTTTGTGGTCACGAGGGGGAGGGGCATGTAGAGGCCAGAAAGGAGTTATCGCCCTTTCGCTCAGACTTGGCATAAGTGGAGTTATCCCCCTTATAAAAGAACAGGCGAGTCGCCATTATGGGTTTACACTCAGCGACGGCGACACGCTGTCGGATTGGGAAACCAGCTTGCTTAACGCAAACTGTACAGTAACTAGTGATGGGCCATGGGGAAATTCCAATATTTTGCCCAATTCTGATACAATTACCGATTCCGAACTAAATTCCCAATTCCGATACAATTACCGATTCCGATTCTTTATAAATCTCTAAATATTTAACTATAAAAGTTGTTATTTTGTCCCGATTACTGTAAAACTAATTTTTTTACAAGTTTATTAATGACTTTTAACGTGGGGGATCACTTTTCAATTATAACGTTCTATTAAATTGATACCCCACTTTGCGGTCAATCAGCTCTCTTTATTACAATTTCTTTTCGTTTTTCCATCTATGCATCTATTTTCTCAAACATAAAAACACAATTGTGACAGGGTGATCTAGAGATTTTAGTTTTACTGGAAGTTTAAATCACTAAATATTTATTATTTTATTATTACTAGCAGCAGTGGAAGATGTTTCTTAAACCAAAATTAAATAAAAAAGATAATTTAAGGAATTGATTTGGGCATCGGAAAATAGGCTCAACGTTTACCGATTCTGATACCGATACCACAAAAAGTTCCGATTTTTCCGATTCCCAATTCTGATTCCGATTAATCGTCCCAACATTGCCAGTAACTTGGAGCTCCAAAATATTTTGGAAAATTTAAATATTTATCAATATACATAACATATACAAACAAAGTCGTGTGGTAACCATTAATCCTAATTTTTTTATTGATTTTAAGGAAAACTTAAGGTAGACCTAAACAAGCTCCCCTCCCACCCCCGAATCTGAACGAGCTTTCACCTCTGCCGTAAAATCAGTTCCTTTTCATGTTTTATTTTTTCTGCGAATTATCATTGATAACAGACTCACCTTTCATATTAGCAGGAAAATTTTTTTTTAAGTTTATTTAATGACTTTTAACGTGGGGGATCACTTTTCAATTATAACGTTCTATTAAATTGATACCCCACTTTGCGGTCAATCAGCACAGCTCTCCTTATTACAATTTCTTTTCGTTCTTCCTTATAAATTTTTCTCTTACACCGCAGCGCATCGGTAGGTGTATCAGAATTTTTGTAGGAATTTTTGACACCCCTAACACGAAACTGCGAATAAAATATAAAATACTCGTAATTTTTCTTTTAAAAGTGGGTTGTTTTTTTTCTTTATGGATTACTAGCATTTCAGCCCGGCGTTGCCCGGGTGTTTGGAGGTGTATGTTGAGAAAAAAAAAAGAAAAAGAAAAAGCGGTCAATTTTTTTAAACTTTGACCCCTATTATGTCCCCTTAACATTTATTGTTTTGGACTCAAATTAAGTTATTAAGTTATATCCATGTCCAAGGAACCTATACCTAAAATTTCAAGTGTTTAGACCCACAATTGACGGAGGAGTTTGGTAGAATTCTCAAAGGTCAAATCGTTGAACTTTGACCCCTTGCTCGGGTGTTTGGAGGTGTATGCTGTGCAAAAAAAGCAAAAAAACAAAAAAAAATGGTTAATTTTTTAAAACTTTGACCCCTATTATGACCCCTTAAAATTTATAGTTTCGGGCTCAAATCACTTTATTAAGTTAGATCCATGTTCAAGGAACCTATATCTAAAATTTCAAGTGTCTAGACCCAAAATTGTCGGAGGAGTTTGGTAGAGTTCTTAAAGGTCAAATCGTTGAAATTTGACCCCTTAACAGCCAAATTTCTGGCTGACACCCGTCACATCGATTTTCCCAAATCTCAGTACCCGGTATTTCAAATTTCGAGTCTATAGACTAAAAATTGACAGAGTTATTGCGTAGGGAAATGTACACAGACACACAGACACACAGACAGACACGTTCACTTTTATAGATATATAGATACTTCCAAAATAAACTATTAAAGTTGTTTTAAAAGTAATAGAAATATTTTTTTTAAACAGTAATGAAATTAATTGAATTTTACGAGTTCAGATTTTTCAATTTTTAAACTTTAAAAATCTATCAAACTATTTCTATTTTTACGAGATTTTCAGGGTCAATGTGAAATTTTATGCTCTTTCCAATAAACCGAATATAATATTTTAGACAAACGTTTTTTTTTAATTCACGCCCCCCCCCATTTTAAAATGTCTATTAAAAAGTAAATAATTAATTTACTCACCAAAGATTTATATATCACAAATTGAACATAAAAGATCAATAAATAATATATTCAAATTTAAAACAAAGAAAGTAGTGTTTTTTAGAAATTTACCTGTAAAGTCCGAAGTTTAAAACCTTTTTTTAACACGTTGTTTGTTTGTTTGTTTGTTGTTTTTTTTTTGTTTTTTTTTAATGAAACCTTGGTCCTTGCTCCTTTAATTGAAAAAAAAAATAGGACTTGAATTACATTTTTCGAGTAGTTATAAGCTTGGAAAGATAGGGGGCGGAATTATTCAATATTTTTCACAAAATTTCTGACACATTTGCGCAGCGGACACGCGACACCTTAACAAGGAGAGCTGCGTTGATTGACCGCAAAGTGGGGTATCAATTTAATAGAACGTTATAGTTTCAACTTGATTAAGAAAATTAAAATTTTTATAAATTTTTTTAGATGAGGATTGATACGCGGCATTATTTGAGTTATTCGGACTGTTATTCTCATCTTGAATGTTATTTTCACAACGTTTCAGCCGATGTTATATCCGACCTGTAATTTATTACTATCTTGAAAAGTAATTAACACTTCTACATTTTTTTTTTTTATTCTATACATTCACAAAAAATGTTCAATGGTCGCACCCAGAGGAGGCATCTTTTTTTTTTTCCGAATAAATATTATGCTTTTATAAAACAGAACATTTCGGCAACTTTGATATTTGTCCGGTGAGTTTAGAAATTGTCAAACAATCAAACAATTGTTGACATTTTGTAAGGCAGAGGTCACTAGACCTTCCCAAATGCTAAAATGAAAACAATAAATGTTTAGTGTGTGTGTGTGTGTGTGTGTGTGTGTGTGTGTGTGTGTGTGTGTATATATATATATATATATATATATATATATATATATATATATATATATATATATATATATGATGAGTTTTTAAAGGGTAGAGAGCTTTTGTAAGAAAGTAGCTCACTGGAAAAGAGACTGTAACCTGCAAAGTCTATTGAGTTTCACAACAAAAATGAAGTTAGATATTTTCAAGCCCAGGTTGTGGGTGATATCTCTTCTCTGGGCTGATTTGAGAGGATTTATAAACTGCAACAGGTAAGACGTCTTTTTTGTGGTGTGTGAGTCGGGTAGAAGATTCTAGATGTGATCTTTTTGAAGCTCCTTTCCTTTAATAATCACAAGAAACCTTCTCAACCACTAATAGCCATAGCTAATGATATATTACCTGAAAGTACTTCGTTCAAACTCATCGACTTAACATTCACGGGGAACATGAGTTGGAACAGATACATTGAGTGCATTGCCAAGGCTGCTGCAAAGAATATGGGCTCTCTCTATCATGCTAGAAAGTTACTTACGACTGAGAGTATCTTATACCTTTATAAGGCCACCATTCGCCCATGTATAGAGCATTGTTGCCACATTTGGGCTGGTGCATCTGGTACTAGTCTCTCCCTCCAAGACAGGGTTCAAAAAAGAGTTGCCAGCCTAACAGGTTCCGTACTGTCAGCCCTCTGCCTGTTTTACAAGTACTTTAATAGTGGTTCAACGAACAAGTTCTTGTTCTCCTTGACATAAATACACCCGACAAACTCGACAAGCAGCAAAATCCCACCCCTACAGTAGAAATCCCTAGATGTAAGAAAGCCTTCTACTCGAAAAGTTTCTGCCTTAGAACTGCTAGACTTTGAAATTCCCTTCCGGGTTCCTGTTTCCCTGCTTGTTCTGACATGTAGAAGTCCAAGTGTAATGTAAACAGACATTTTGCTGCTCAGTTCCCTATATAGTACCCCCACAAATTATGTCCCAGATAGTAGCCCCTACATCAAAGCGGCTGGGCTGGCACTGTGCCTTGCTTGGGGTGATAATTTAATTAGAAAAAAAAAAGAAGGTATATATATATATATATATATATATATATATATATATATATATATATATATATATATATATATATATATATATATATATATATGAGACTTGTTGTTACATCTTAGAAGACATATTATAGGTAAATTAAAATTATTTGAAAACTGGAAAATGTCAAGGAAAATTTTATTAAATGATGAAATCATTTCGCTTTTATTTATTTATTTATTTGTCTACGGGGATTTAATACCCAAAGACTATAACATCTAAAATGAAGGAAAAAAATATGCAAAAGAAAAAAACGAACACTAAAACAGTCTCTTCTTTGACAAGGGTGTGTTAACACCGAAAGTCTAAGACAAAAAGAAAATGAATTTTATCATTTACTAAAATTTTACTTGGCATTTTCTAGCTTTCAAATAATTTTAATATATATATATATATATATATATATATATATATATATATATATATATATACACCCACACACACACCCACACACACACACACATATATTGTTCGTGTATTTAGGCAGCA
>NC_136517.1:14781743-14796743 GCF_053919585.1 Euprymna scolopes
TATCTATATATATCTATATATATATATATATATATATATATATATATATATATAATCATCCGTGCATTGAGTATTGTTGTTGCCACATTTGGGATGGTGCATCTGCTACTAGTCTCGCACTTCTAGGCAGAGTTAAAAAAAAGAGTGGCTAATCTAATGTACCACACTGTCAATCAAACTCCAATCTCTGTCCCATCGACAAATGTTGCATCCCTGTGCCCATTTTACAAGAATTTGAATAGAAAGTGCTCGGACGAACTCCAAGCTCCTGTACCCCCTTGAAATAAACACCTCCGATTAACCCAACAAGCAGCAAAATTTCACCTCTATACTGTAGAGATACCCCAGATGCCAGAAAGTCTTTTACTTAAATAGTTTTTTTCCTCAAACTGTTAGACATTGGAATTTCCTCTTGGGTCCCTGCTTTCCCATCAGTACTGACATGCAGAAGTTCAAGTGTAATGTGAACAGACATATAACATCTCTGCAAATTTTGTCCCAAATAGTAGCTCCTTACATGCAAGTAGCTTTGTGCCTTGTTTGAAAATATAATATTCACATGATCATATTCTCAGTTCCTTTTTTTTTTCTTTTTTTTTTTTTTAAGCAATTTAACATTACGTTTAATACCGGGCAACACCGGGTATATTTGCTAATATCTGATAAAAAAAAAATGGTCAAGTTAAAAATCTTATGATTTTTTTAAAAATAAATTATTTGCATCTTAAACGTGGTTTCAAAGGGATTTTGCGTGTGTGTTCAACATTTCAACTTTTTTTAAAGATGCTTTTCAGATCTTTTAACAAATCTCATTACACTACCGTGATCATGCATGAAAAGAAAGTTCCAAAATGATTTTTAATAAAATATTTGCATCTTAAACATGGTTTCAAAGGCATTTTTGCCTGTTTATTCAAAATCTCAAATTTTATTAAGTTATTAAAACTTTTGTTTCTTGTCAGGTTACCCCGTCAGGAACAATGTTACGATGGTTGCACATGTCGGACTTGGTTTGGTTACTCAGCGTGCACAGCTACGTAAGTAAAGCTTTTGAATTTTTGGACACTGAGGCATAACTGGTTACGGTGATATGGGTCAAATTTAAAGGAGAGGATCAGGATGATAGGTGGGGTAGAGGCAGCAAGATATTTGTTCACATGACATTTAAATTTTTAGATGTTGGTACTGTTAGAAGCAGGGAGCAGGGAACAAATTCCAAAAGCAAGCGGTCTGTGGAAAGAAGATATTAGAATAAAAAATCTTTTGTCATTTTGTGAATCTTTACAGTAAGAAGGTGGGTCGGGAACATTTTCGTTTAGAGACACAAGTGCGTTGGAGCACATAACCGTACTTATAAAACGAGCACAGGGATCCAACTTTTTGGTGATGTGACAGGGGTGGGAGCGTAGCAGACAGTGTAAGATCTATTAGGTTAGAAATTTTTTTTTACATTTTGTCCAATGATGATGGTTAATGCAACAGCTTAGATGTGACAACAGTACACCATGCATAGGTGAATGGTAGTTTTATGGAGTTATAAGATCATGGCAGGTGTGAGAAGTTTTCTAACCCAGTATAGGGAGCTTACTTTCTTTGCAGCAGCTTTAGCAACATGTACTTATTCCATCATTATTTTTGTCTCGGTTTCTGCCAGTATTTTGTTTAATTTTCGATTTTCTTTAGCCATTATCAAGGCTCGACATGGCTGTAATGTAATCGCCATTTTTTGTTGAAACTCAATAAACTTGATAGTACTTTTGTTTTCAAGTTAAAAAAACACTTTAAAATAAGTTAAAACAGTATAAGCAACACAATGAAAACGTGGTAAACAAAAACAAAAAAACAAAAACAAATATATAACAAATAAATGTTACCAAAGGCAAGATAATTAACTTTTCTCCAAAAGTTGAAGAGCTATGAAGAGGGGAGTGGTATCGTTAAAATGGACGACTTTTTTGTGCTCCAAAATTTATTTTTCTACGTAGTCACCAGCATTTTCAATGCACTTTTACCAGTGATGAACGATGGCTGTGCATGGGCGTCCGGAGTGTACTTTGTCATACGAGGGTCATTCCAAAAGTAAAGCCTCCTATTTTTTAACTGAAAAAGTTGAAAATCTATGAATACAATGACACATTTCTGTTTCTAACACTCTTCCTTCTTTTGTTTCAAAAGTACTCATTTTCTTCTTTATAGAAATATTTTTGTTGAAAACGTTTTTTTTTTTTTTAGATATTGGTATCCTGCTTTATGCCGCTGCTGTCACGGTTACAGAATGGAGAACTACCAATGTGTCGGTTCGTACTGATATCATTTTTTTTTGCCTAATTTATATCAGCTAGTACGCGCACACACACACACACACATATATATATATATATATATATATATATATATATATATATATCAGAGAAGATCATGATGTCATAATCATTAGATCACTATCACCGTTTTGACATTTAAGAAATAAATGTTTAAATTTCAACTATTTCTCCCAGTTAATGGTGGGCGTGTGAATTTGTTCCTTGCTAGAGGAACAAATTCACACGCCACGCTTCTTTGCCAGGTTTGAATTTCCAGACCAGCGATAATCGTGACACCCTGCACTGATGATTCCCAAAAGGATAAAACACTAGTGTCTATAGGTATTAAAAAATAATTATAGTAATAATTATATATATATATATATATATATATATATATATATATATATATATGTAATTATTACTAATTATTTTGTAATACCTACAGACACTAGACATATATATAACTTGATGATGCAGCTAGTATATATATATATATATATATATATATATATATATATATATATATATATATAACAAATAAATGACCAAAGTCTATATTCCAAATTTCAAGATGTGGACCATCTTACAATTTATTCCTTGTAAATAATAAATCAAACTATCTAATTAGTATATGGAATGGAGGTTATAGAACTTGAAATATTCTAAAAATTGGTCTAATTGCAATATTTGGACATCGCCTTCAACACCACTTTTAAGCCAACAAACAACTTCCTCCCAAATTTCCCTATGCAGACAGAAGCCACAATTGATGATCTGAAAATCACCCCTCCTCATGCCTGCGATACCATATAAAACTTAGAAACCTCCATGGCGTGTGGGCCTGATCTCATCCCTGCATTACTAATTAAGAAATGCTCAGCCAACCTAGCCCTCATACTTTCCAAACTCTACAACAAATGCCTTGCTGAATCTTGCTTCCTTAATAGCTGAAAGATGGCCTCTGTGGTACCAGTGTACAAGAATTCTGGTGAAAGAATAACCCTCTTAATTATCACTCTATCAGTCTCTTCCCCCTCTTTGCTAAAATCTTTGAGATACTAATCAATGAAGCACTAGGCCACCACCTTGCCTGTAGATATTTTAACAGTCATCTCTGAACGCAATACTGGATAAGGCAGGCAAAGCCAGAGTTGTAGCCCTTGATATATCCAAGGCTTTTGACAAAGTCTGGCATGAAGGGCTGCTAATGAAAATCAAATCATACAGTATAACTGGATGAATACTAAATATAATTAGATCCTTTTTAGATAACAGGTTGTCATTGATAGACAGTCCCATTTAGTAGCCCTTAGGTCCAACTGATAGCATTCGTAATATTCTCCTTTAGTTGGTCTAGATTGTGAAAGTTATTTGCATAAACTTTTTTTTTAAAGTCTCCCAAAGATAAAAATCACATGACAAGTCCGGGGAATGTGGTGGCCATAATCCTTTGCTTATTGTTCTCTCTGCCGTAAACATATCATAAACTTGTGTCAGTGATTTGTGAGACGTGTGGCATGTAGCGCCATCTTGTTGGAAAAAGAATTGCATTTTGTCCTGTGGTGTCAGTTGGTCATTAAAAGAAAAATTAGAGAGCTTGGGCTACTTTTAAGTGAGCCAACCCTGTATAATAAAAGTAGAGAAATAAAAAGGAACAAACCGTATTATGTGTTCATCAACGTTTCGTCTTTATTTCGAGACTTCCTCTGGATGAATGGGAAACATACCAGTACAAAATATTTGAAAATGTTTCACGTGCAGAGTGTGACACTGTTCTATTTCAGAAAAATGGAAAAAGATGTTGGAAATTCAAAAAGGAGAGGGGAGGGGGGCTTGCGCTGTTAAAGAGAGGGACATTTTAGTGACATCATATAATCGTTAATGTAATTTTAACAGATATGAACGCAGTTAATATTCTTACTGAAGAGAAATATATCTGTTGAAATTCAAATATAGGTTTGTAATAGAAATGAAATGAGTGTTATGTAATTTATTGATTGAGATTATATGTATTAATTATTATAGGGGGTGTTTGAATGGTGTGAGAGGGTTAACCTGTATCTACAGTTAAATTATGTTCTTTTAATAAAAGTTTAATTATTAATCGCGCTATGTTATAGAAACCTGCATGCTGTTTAATTGTGCTTGAATTTGTGATAAGTGCAGATTCAAGAAGTCTTCGGCGCGGTCTATTTGAAATAAAGTTAAATTTATTTCAAATAAACCATGCCGGAGACTTCTCAAATCTGCGCTTATCACAAATTCAAGCACAATTAAACAGCGTGCAGGTTTCTATAACATAGCATAGTAAACTTTTATTAAAAGAACATAATTTAACTGTAGACACAGGTTAACCCTCTCACACCATTCAAACACCCCCTATAATAATTAATACATATGCGCGAGCCTTTTCTAGTCTCACACAAAAACACACGTTCACATTTCAAGCTATATTACTTGTCATATACATACGCGCACACAAACATCTGCGCCCACATCCACGTTCATGTTCGTGTACATACACTCACATTCACATGTATACTCACACACGCACACACGTACGCACACAAGGACAACGTCACTTCCCCTTTCAAAGGAAATCCACACATGTGCAAAAGACCAGCGGAAACACCTATAAAAGCAAAAGCAATAAGCAGCTTCTCCCTTTTAGGACCAGCTTTCGAGCTGTACGGTCTATGGACCGACAGCGTGCCTTTTCGGCATGTGAGTGCACGCGCGTACCTCACACCACTTACTACTATGTGGGACAAGAAGCTAACAAACAGTACGTACATTTTATACGCTTTCTATCTCCATAACCTGGATTGACATTCTCACTCTTTCTCACTCTATCTCCCCTTTTGCTTTGGTCCATAAAAACAGACATGTGCGCGACTCTCTACTGAGCTTAACCCTCTCTTTCTACAGGCCGGCTTGCCACTTCGCGTTTCTCTATTGCATTCCCCTTTCCTTCCACGCGTGTAGCCATCAACTGCCGAATGAACACGTGTACACCCAAGACTTTCATTTCTCAACAGAAAATAAATGAAATGTTTATTTTATTCCAGCATTTGAGTTTTTTGTTTCCTTCATTCAATTCGTTTCATTATTTTTTCTTGTAGCGAGTTAGAGTATTTATATCCTAGTCTTCTACATATATAATCTCAATCAATAAATTACTTAACACTCATTTCATTTCTATTACAAACGTATATTTGAATTTCAACAGATATATTTCTCTCCAGTAAGAATATTAACTGCATTCATATCTGTTAAAATTACATTAACGACTATATGACGTCACTAAAATGTCCCTCTCTTTAACAGCGCAAGCCCCCCCCCCTCTCCTTTTTGAATTTCCAACGTCTTTTTCCGTTTTTCTGAAATAGAACAGCGTCACACTCTGCACGTGAAACATTTTCAAATATTTTGTACTGGTATTTTTTGTTTCTTAATCCCATTCATCCAGAGTAAGTCTCGAAATAAAGACGAAACGTTGATGAACACATAATATGGTTTGTTCCTTTTTATTTCTCTATTTTGTCGGAATACTATTTCCATATTTCTCATCATAATAAAAGTATAAATAGAATTAAATTCTCAAGTGTTAATTTAAACACTCATTTAATTAGTTGAAATAAGAAATTATTATATGATTGGTGTGTTTACCCAAATAAATAAACCAAATATGATAATAGAAAAATAGAAATAAAAACATTAGTTATAATCAGAATATATCTATAGAATAAATTAGAACATTAAATAGAGAGGTATAATTTTTTTAAACATTAACTAGGCACTGTAAATTCTATTTTGGATTATAAAAAATAAAAATAAATTAGACTATCAAATTAACATACGGAATGGAGGGTGTGGAGCTTGAAATATTCTGACTATTGGTCTGATTGCGATATTTAAACATGTCAAATACCAGTTGATAATATTAAAATTTCAAATCTATATATCCATAAAAGTGAAATTGTCTGTGTATGTGTGTGTGTCTGTGTGTGTGTCTGTGTGTGTAAATTTCCTTACCAAACTATTCTATCAATTTTCAGTCTACAGACTCGAGATTTGACACATAAAGGGAATTGAGATTTGGGAAAATCTTTTTAATCGGTTTTCGGCCAGAAATTTGGCTGTTAAGGAGTCAAAGTTTAACGATTTGACTTTTGAAAACTCTATCAAACTCTTCTGCCAATTTTGGGTCTAAACACTTGAAATTTTAGATGTGGGTTACTTGGACATGGATCAAACTTTTTAATTTGAATTGAGCCCAAAACAATAAATGTTAAGGGGTAAAAATTGGGGTCAAAGTTTAAAAAAATTAGACCTCTGCGGTGTCTAGCAAACTATTCAACCAATTTTGTGTCTAAACATTTGAAATTTTACATAAAGTGTATTCAGACATGCAGTAAGCTTTTTAATCAGTGTTTTGGTGAAAATTTGGCTGCCAAGAGGTCAAAGTTTAAAGAGTTGTTCTTTGCAGACTTTACCAAACTCCTCCACCAATTTTGGGTCTAAACACTTGAAATTTTAGATGTAGGTTATCTGGACATGAAACTTTTTAATATATATATACATAAAGTTATGAACAGTATATAGAGCCCGAGCAAAGCCGGGTTGAACTGCTAATTATAAATAAAACAATAAGGTGAATGGGAGGATGGAAGAAGATAAAATATGATGTTATAATAAAAATATTAATAATTCTAATATAATAAAAGCATAATTAGAATTAAATCATTAAATATTAATTTAATTAATTAAAATAATAAATTATTATATAATTAATGTACTTTTAAACATAAATACAGGTGAAAATATGATTTATTCAAGTTAAATGAAATTTACTAACCAATTTAACTAGTTTGGAAAATAATTATTAAAACCTGATTGAAAAATATTTGTATATAACCATTACAGATTGAAAATAAAAAAATTTTTAGAGTAAGATTTTCAAAATAATTAAATTAAAATAAATAGATAAATAAAATAAATTAAAATAAAAAATAGTAGTAATTAAATAAATAAGATTAAATATTAAGCTAATAAGGTTATAAATACATTATAGCTCAAATAAAAATAAAAATAAAAATTAAATATTCTTTTTTTTAATATTAATGGAAATAAATTAAAAACAAAATAAAATTTGAATAAACAAAACATATGAATTAATTAATGAATAGATGAAAGATTGAAGTAAAATATATGTCAATAATTATCACAACTAAATAATATCAATATCAAAGAATAGCTTAAAGGATATTGAATACTTTATTATTACTTTTAAATTTACAGATAAATTTAAAATAAATTAAGTATAGGATCTAATTTTAATATATTAAGAATACAATAAAAATAATAAGAATTGGGATATATTTGAATTCAATAAATTAAATTGAATTATCGACCTTTAACTGATTTTAAACAAATTACAATAAAATATTACAAAGGAAATTTTATATTAATGTTAAGAATTAACTATTTTATATATAATAAAATGACAATAAAATAATTATAGTTAATATGGTAATAAATTTAATTAAAATATTAAAAAAATAGAATTCTATATAGATATAAAATTTAGCTCCAATCAGCAAATGTTATGAGCGGAAACAAAATTCCATATATTAAGTAATTAGTTTCATATAAAAAATTAAATAAATATATAGACATATGTTATATATATTACAATTATTAATATTATCTAAGTAAATATATATAGATTAATTATAAATAATAAATTAATAAAATATTAAATAAAATATTATTTTATTATATTATTATATTATATTATATCATTCATTATATCATATTATTTTATATCAAAATGAATACAATTTATTAATATGGAAATTTAAATTTTAGTGACTTTACTTGAAAATTCAAAATGGCGTAATAAAAGATAAAATAAAAGATAATTGCAACTTCTTTCCCAATTTTCGTATTTTGTAATCATTCCCAAGTGCATTTTATTTTCTTATAATGAAATGATAAGTGTTATTTCCTCCGAAAAGTTAAGGGCATAATAGATTCATGGATTAAATGAATGATTTTGCGCTATGAAATATCATTTATATTTGATTTTGTTTAAAACAAAATCTTCCGTTGCTGGTAGTATTGAAAAAATAATAAATACTTATTGATTTTAAACTACCAGTAAACCTAAAATCAATAGATCACCCCCCCCACACACACACACTTACGGTTTTTATGTTTGAGAAAATATACAAACATTTAACATGTATTTTACAGTAATCGGAGAAAAATAGTAATTTTATAGTTAAATATTAAGAGATTTATAAAGAATCGGAATCAGTAATTATATGGGAATCAGGAATTTAGTACGGAATCAGAAACATATTGGAATTGTCACATCACTAATATATATATAAATGCATTTATTTAATTATCATAGATAAAATAGTTATCCACAGATACGTGTTTCGTTGTAACTACAGCTCATCAGCATGCTGACTATATTCAGGCTCAATCCCACAACCACAGTCGGGTGTGTTTCCACAACGTTACAAAGCCCTGGCTGAAATTACAATGTGAAACAACTATCCAGTGTAAGGAAAACAATTCTTGCTAAACTTTGAGAAGGAGTAACTCATACTGAATATAATTATCACTAAAAAAATGACAGCAAAACTATATATAAATGCATGTTTTTTTCTTCTTCTATTTATAGATATAAATGAATGCAAAATGAAAGTATGCGATCAACTCTGTGTAAATACTGCTGGAAGTTATAAATGTCTTTGTTATCGAGGATACCTCAGGAAACAAGGCCGATGTGTTTGTAAGTTGTCATACTGAAATTTCATCTCATTACGGTGTTCACCATAAAAAATGATGGGATACACTTCTTACATTGTTTAAAAAGAATGCTGTCATATTGTATTAACATAGAGGGGGGTGTATATATATTAGTGTTGGGACGATTAATCAGAAAAATCAGAACTTTTTGGGGTATCGGAATCGGAAAAATGTGTGCCTATTTTCTGATTTATATATATATATATATATATATATATATATATATATATAGGGTGACCACCAAAAAAAAACGGGCCCCAACTCTAATTATGCCCTATTTTTTAGTGTTTTGTCCGAATGAAATGAAACTTTGGTCATAACTAGTTTATTATATTCAAAACATCACATCAAAACACTAGGGCCTTTTTTTCTCCGTTGACTGTAAAATGCTCAGAAAAACAATTGAATGTCCTCTGTTTTTTTTTATCACCCTGTATATGTGTGTGTGTGTGTGTGTGTGTGTGTGTGTGTGTGTGTGTGTGTGTGTGTGTGTGTGTGTGTGTGCGTGTCTTCTAGTGGCTAAATTGTATATACGTGTCACAGTTATTTACATGACGTGTCGATATACACGCATTCGTCTATGACCACCTAACATTGAGATTTTTATGTTGGGGGGTATTTAAGTTTAAGACTCACAAGTGCAGCCAAGTTTGTTGGAGCACATTTCCTTGTAGTGCTTTTAAAGCAGTAGAGGGATGTAACCAACATGGTGGCGATAGGACTGAGGCTGGAGTTTGGTAGACAATGTGGGACCTATTAGGTTTAAAGACTATTTTTTGTACCTTTTCTAAAAAGGCAGAGATGTGGTTCGAGCACCAGCCTAGATGTGGCAACAACACTCCATGCATGGGTGAATCATGGCTTTGTAGAGTTTGTTGGCTTTTATCCCCTAACACAGAGAACATCAAAGCCCAGCAGTTGCATACAAAGTTGGGAAAGGTGTGGTTAGAATGCATAAAGGAATAGTACTACAAGCAAAGGAATATCTATTTATATATATAGATATTTAAGCAGATGCATGCACTTTATTACATACTAGTTTACCTACCCACCATTACCATAATGCAGTAAAGTCGTTTTTTATTATTTGCACAGCTTTAAATTTGAGTTAAAACTATTATACAGGGTGACCCCCAAAAAACATGATATCTCCATTATTTATTCATCGATTGCCCTTATTTTACAGGACATGGCAGAATCAACAACCGTGAGTACACCAAGACCTCAGTGGGAGCTGGGACAAAGAATACACTGTGTTAAATTTCGTTCGGACAAGACACTAAGAAACGAGGCCTAATTAGAGTTGGGGCCCGTTTTTTGGGGGGTCACCTTGTATTCTTAGATTTAAAATGAGTTATCTCCCTTGCTAATTTTTATTATAAGTGATTATTAAAAAAATGTTTCATATTAGCAGTTGTCTTGATAAGACTAAGTTATTTTTAAAAATAGATTGTAGTTAAATGCATTATTTTATTCCCAAGAACACAGTACAGCAATAATAAATAAAAATGAGCTTGCCAGAAGCAAAATTTGATTTGTTAGCTTAAATGCTATTTGGGTCTGACTTTAAAAATTTGGCATGATAATTAGATAGAAGAGGTAGTTCTGTTTCTTTGTATGCATTTACATTAAGCTCCAATCTTTTACTAATGGAAATTTGGTATCTGTCCGTCTGAAGTCAGAACTATACTATTACTAGCTAGCAGCCCGGCGTTGCTCAGTCATACAATACATTTAAACATGATATTATAATTATACAGATTGCGTATGAATTATTATAGAATCAATCCTCTATTGATTATTATAAATTACAAGGAATAATTTACCCGTGGACTAATTCACAAAAAAAATTTTAAAAATAATAATAATGATTATAAAATTCATAAAATTCCATCTGAGTTTATTTACAATATCAGGTCAGCTGATATTTGGGCTTAATGATGAATGCCCTAGAAAAAGTCACTTCTGATTAATGTTTAGTTTTAAAATATGCAAACAAAGAAATGATTTGTGGCGATTTTAAATGGTACTTCTCCTTTTATTTTAAATTGAATTCATTAATAAGAAAAAATTAAAATAAAATGGTGGGATTTACCCAGGCTTAAACAGGGGATCATTCGATCTGTAGTCGGTGTAACATAAAATATTCCCTGTGAAAATTATTCCTTTTTATCTATAAAAGAGAAAATACTTATTTCTAATACTTATTGGATGAATTTGTATACTAAACATATCTAAGAACACTGCCAGACATATAAATTAGCTTTGTGTGAAATTTGCAAAAGATAGGCTCAACCATTTCGGAACCGATGAGGAAAGAACACACACACACACACACACACACACAGTGACGTTTTTATATAATAGTAGAGATTTCTAATCTGAAAATGAAACTATACTATTGCTATATTGTAATCTTCAATTCAGTTTACAATATGGTTACAGATTAATCTATTATAGAACATAAACTATACTACCCCCACACAAAAAGAGAAGATAATGCCTGGGAGGATGATCTCTTGACAACAGAATAAATACTATGCTATCCCCACTTTGAAATATGCATTGAAAGATATCACAATAGGACATTAATATAAGTAATAATAATGTAGCAGGATTCACCTTTGATAAGTTGGACCAGATTCTTCCCAAGGAAGAAGTTACTAGGAAATATCAAATTCACAAGTGATCTCCAGTTTCATGTATATCCCCGTCAAGGGATACGTGGGTGTTAAGTTTTTGCACTTCTTGCATAGAGGTGTCGCTATTCTCTTACATACAGAGCTTGGTATTCCCAAATAGTCACCCAGCTGGTATTGGTTAAGCCTAATGTTGCTTAACTTTGGTGATCTAATGAGAACTGGTGTGTCAATGTGATGGAGCTGTATATAAGTAATAGTGATGATGATGAGTTTTGTCCGTCGCTTGTCAAGATGACCGTGATAATGCAATTGTTCTGTGGATTCGAAGATGGCTTGTTAGACCAATTCGAGCTCTGAAGTATTTCCCACATGTTGGACACCTGTGGGATAATTCTGTATCAGAGGTATTGACTGCTCTGTCTTTTCTAATGTTACATTTTCTATTGTGTTCTTCATTGATTGTGGATTTGTGAGTTGCGGCACGTCAGGAACATCTGTCTTGGGTTAGTTTTTCCCATGAGTTAGAATACAAACGAAAATTCAGTTTTCGTGATATAAGAGTATAGGTTCGGCTTCAGATGTACAGGTACGATAATTCTATTAGTAATAAATATGTTGACGATGGACAAAAAGAAGATAACTCGAACGCAGACGAAAAGGAAATGATGGTGCGTAATTTCTACAGATTTAACAGTTCAGTAATATTCATGACGTTTTTTTTTTATTTTTTTTATTTCAGCTGCTGGTCCATGTTTCCAGCAATCCCAAATGTGTAAACAGATTTGTATACCTTTAGGCAAACACAAATATCGTTGTGAATGCTATCCAGGTTTCGTCCTCGCCCCAGATATTGTTTCCTGCAAAGGTAAGTGTTTGCTCATTCTGCTGTTGTTACTTTGTCCACTGCTTGTTCGGAATAATGTCAAAAATCGAAAAATTGAATTTCAAGTAAAAGCAATGCTACCTACTTAATTGTCATATCGAAATTAGTAACATATCCAAAAATTACGAAAAATGATAAAGTAGAAAATTATTGATGAAAACAAAAGAAAATAATAAACAAATTCCAAACTATGAGTTACTTCCCTTGTTTAAGTTATATTTAAAAATAATAATGACCGATCAATGGATCGTGAAAGTAGATGTTTTATGTAATAATATAGTAATATGTTGCTAATTTCCACTGTACAATCAAGTAGATAACACTGCTTTTGGCTGTAATTCAATTTTTCGATTTTCGATTTTCATTATTATATTCTCCTTGTTAAATGCACTAAAGGGGACAAGGTATATGTAGACAAAGCTGACTGAAGTCCTGTAGAAACACACATATGCAGATATGCACACAGATAAAGAGGTGTTCTCATATAGATAGATAGATAGATAGATAGATAGATAGATAGATAGACGGATAGATAGATAGATAGATAGATAGATAGATAGATAATACAGCTACATTCCAAATTCCAAAGTTTTCTTCATTTTATTTTTATTTCTTCCAACATGTCAAAAATTCCATATATTTTTTTTCACAGCAGCTGTTTCATTACGTAGAACCAATCAGTTATTAGTATGTAAATACTGAATATAGACTCTTCAGAAAATAGGAATTTATTTACCTAAAAAGAGAAGAATAAAAACAAGAATGTTATTCATCAAGCCGAAAATATTATGTAGGAAAACATTGCGTGTTTTGATATTGACGCCATTTTTATTTTGTTGAATATATATGTGCGTGTGTGTGTGTGTGTGTGTGTGTGAATAGATAGATAGTTTCATTTGTTACTTCTCTTTTAGCAAGAGCGGTGAATTAGTAGAAACAATAGTCGCTGAAGTGACGTGGTTGCTATGGAAACCAGTCATAAAAACTGTCATTCATCTCCTTACATTTTTTTATGATTTTAAACACGAGTAAATTCATCATAACTTTTGTTTTACTAACGAAAATTGAACATTTTTTTCACAATATAGCTGAGAAGTTGATAAACTGTAATAATTGTTTGAAATTTTGCTAAAAAAAGAGTGAGCAGTGAAGCTTTAAAGCAGTTCTAAATGACTAAAACTGCCACTTAACCATATATTAAAACGCAACTGTTTGAATGATATATATATGTATATATATATATATATATATATGATGAATGTGACATCTTTCAGTCCAGCCAGCGACTTGCGCACTCTCAAGAAGACATGACACTGAAAACGTTCATTAATTTGAATGAAACTAAAAGCAATGGAATCTGTGCACTTTCATGTAATTAACAAAACCTGTCTTGGACAACAAAATACACACACACACACACACACACACATATATATATGTACACATACATATATATACATATATACATTCATACATATATATGTATACATATACATACATATGTATACATACATATATATACATATATACATACATATATATACATACATATACATATATACACATATATATACATATATATACACATGTATATATATGTACATACATACACATATATATATATACATACATATATATACATATATATATATGATGATGATTGCAACATCTTGTCAGACGAGTGCCACTCCCTAAGACATTTAAAATCCATGAGCCCAAATGCCTGAGGGAGTATCTATACAAATATGATGTTACAGAGTCTTAGCTTTGTACGACAGCTAAGTCTCTCTCTTGGTTCAAAATGTTGAGATCCAGCAACAAGCAAGAGCAAGATAGCCAGCAACAAATTAAACTGCAGACCAGCTTCATGCGGGTATAAGTCTTCCGCTTTATGTTTTTTTTAAATCAGAGATTTGCTTCTCCTAGAAAGGTTGCCTTCACCACGGCGTATGGGAGCCCTCTCCACCCCAATACACATATACACACACACAAATATACACGGTGCTAGTTGGCCGTTGACCCAGAAAAAGAGTTCATTCGCCCTTTGCATATATATATACATATATATATACATCCATATATATACATATATACATATTTTTTTTTTTTTACATGGGGGTCATCACTTATCAAGGTCCGAAGGCCACTCAGGGATAAGGGTTATTGCGTGTACAGTAATCAATGAGATAGTATTGTAGTAATCATTAGATTTGGGGGTTTTGATAGTGTGTCTTACTTAAGGGGGCGGTTTGTCAGGAGTTTGTTTATGTTGGACTTGAAGACGTCCAAGTTGTAGTCAGGTGGGAAACAGGCATGCGGCAAAGAGTTTCACTAGCACGCAGTT